>NC_056746.1:362582819-362597819 GCF_019279795.1 Protopterus annectens | reverse complement strand
AGAGAAATTATTACTGGACTGAGTGGTGTAGATATAACTGGATCACAGGACAAAGCTATCAGTTTACCAGTCAGTCTGTGTCCCCCATCCTTGCCTATGTTCACAGGTTTTGTGAAGTGATGAAAAGATAAGACCACAGATACAAATGGCAGAAATAAGGCTCTATCACAGGGTAACTGGACTCACTCTCCATGACAGAGTGAAAATGTTAGAAATCCAAAAGGATCTTGTGGTACAGCCATAGCTCCTTCATATTGAGAGGAGTCAACTAAGATGATCTAGGTACATTATGAAAATAACCCCTGTGCACCTCTCATGGGAAGCATACAGAAATGGCCCACTGGCAGGACACTCTGGGGCAGACTCAGGACTTGTTGGAAGCATTGCATCTTTCAACTTGCCTAGAAATTTCTGGAGATGCAAAAGGTTGAGTAGAAGTCTGTTACTGAGACTAGGGAAGTTTGGGATCCTCTTTTCAACTTGATACCATTGTGACCCTCAACAGGAGAAGCAGTTTAGAAAAAGAATGAATAAGTATGAGGTCATATACCTCTAGAAGCAAATTCTCTTATATAAACTATTATAATTAAATCTAGTTTAACTCTGAAATTGTCTTAGTACTTCCTAATTTGTAGTTTTACATAATTTTATTTTGATGAAAGTTTGATTTAACAAAATCAAAATGTGTGCCTTTTGAAAGTAAGGCTTTTCCAAAGGAGATCTAAATTTCCAAATTGCTAAACAGAAGAGTGCTTTTGTCTTGGAATCTCATGCTATAAACCTAGCTAGGACACAATCATATGCATACCACATGCATACTGTTGTTGGATAAACCTTGACATATTCTATTATTGAATGTACTTTAAATGGCTCCGTACTGAAATGTCAACACTTGAAATGCAAGTCAAAAACAAGACCAAAAAACACAGGAGAAGAGTGAATCTCAAAAATTGCTTTTCTCCTTAAATCTTCTTTTTACAGGGGAGGCAAGGCCTCCACACCCCCTGAACTTATGTATACCAACTCCGAGATCACCATGCCTCAGAGAAAAGGGAACATTCTGAGAAATGGCATGTCGAACTTAGTAACTCTGTACTTTCTGCCATTCAGTCTACGCATTTTGGGACTTGCTGTAGCAGGTCTCAACATTTCAAATGGTTACCACCTTAGACATTACATGTATATATGTCTTATCTGCCATTGCAGAATATTAACAAAGACTCACTTGGTCTTTCAGTGGCGTCTTTTGGGGTATTGACCTCCCACTTATTTTGTACTAGCCACAGTGGTGCAGCGGTAGCATTGTTGCCTCACAGCAAGAGGTTTTCCCATTTGATTCTCAGCTGGAGTGCCTTCTGTGTGGAGTCTGCATGTCCTCCCCATGGTCGAGTGGCATTCAAAAGACATGCATGAATGGGCATGCCTTCATTGAAGGCTGGGCATCGGGCTGGCACCTCGGCACTGTAAAATTCTACTGCCAATCATTAGCAGACCGGAGTTCCGCTGTGGCAACCCCTAATGGGGAAAAGCCGAAAGAAAAACAACAAGACACTCAGTTTTTCAGCTGTAGTCTAAGCTTCATAGAATACATATGGCTACTGTCTGATATATTACATTACTTACTTACAGTGTCCCAAAAGAAATTTGGTACTGCTTGGAAATTCTGCTTAAATGCAATGATTCACAGTAAAGCTATGCTCTGCCCACATAAATACTTATACACAGAGACACACGCTAATGATTAAAAAGTCTTTTCCATTCTAGATATTAACTTCTGAGTAGGATATGGCATTACTGGGATTAATTTCCAATTTGTTTATAATCACATCAGTTTTTATTTTGTCTGCTCACTACTTTACAATTCATGTTATTTTGCATAACAAAAAGATATTTTTATATGGAATGTAAAGTTTTCTTTAACTGTATCAGATTGGCTACTATCTTACCTACTGGTAAAATATCATTAGTTATATAAATAAGCAGTGATGCTTTTAAACCTCTGGAAAAGACTGAAGCATTTGCTATTTTTATAACATGTTTTGCCTAGTCAAGGAAGAATGTCTACTACCTACCTAGTATTTTTATTGCACATTATTATATAATATTATTTTGTATAAAACTAGATTGCATAAGGACATTTTGTGGTTCTGGGGACATATTTTTAGTTATTTTGTATTTGGTAGAGTATCTATATTGTAACTTCCTCTATCATCTGGCATGCCTAACACAAGCACACATCCCTGTGTGAAATACAGGTTTGAAGAACTGAACACCAGCTCACCCTATATATAGCTGAATCTCATGCTGCCTAGGTCTGTGCCTTAATAATCATGAGACCTGTGCTTTTTCCTCACAGAAAAAAGCCACTAGCTATTCTGGTCATGAAATAGTAGGCAGGAGATGGGTCAATCCAGATGCTCTAATTACCATACACATGACTATACTACTCTTCTCTTTTGATTGGATTATGACATCTATTAATATTTGTAATTAATATTTAAAAAAAGTGTTTGAATACATTTTAACATGCTTTGCAGTTCTCCAGGCTGTTCTGTGATGCCTGTTGACTGCTGTTAATGCTCACATGTGAAACTAAGCTTAACAGTGATGAAGAGTGCTTAACAAAAGCTTGTTAGCAGTCTTCTAACATCAGAAAAGTGTTTAACAAGTATATCCCTTTTGCAATTTTGGACCATAAATGTGGTGCTGCATGCACTACAGTAGTTGTAAATAAGCATCTATAAAATCTAGCATGGATAAATGTTATGTGTAAGTATCTTATTAGCATACCAATCCCTGATACCCCAATGCAGACTTCAGATTTAGAAGAACTGCAGTCATTAATGCCATGTTTCCATCCCGATGGAGAGCTCAGACTTGTATAGAACCTCTGATTGTAAACCCCTGACACAAAACTTGTGGATTCCCAGAACAGAATTCTTCTGATAAGTCACTGAGGATTACAGTCATGTTTCATACTTTCGTCATTTAGAAAATGCAAAAATTTAGGTAAAACAATCCAGGAACACTGTCTGGTTAAGTAATTTGCTCAGAGTCACGCAGTAGGCAAATAGACATAGAAATAATCAAAGACTATACCCTTGATTACTGAATCCAGTTCATTAAGAACTTGTAGCCTTAATCTTCCACACAAGCTGCCAGATCTCCATTAAATTTTTCTTTTGGTAAATCACTGAGGAGTTCGATTCAGTCAATAATGCCAGTCATTAGAGTTCCATACTTCTTATTGTTGAAAAAAATTCATGTCTATGCAATACCTGTTGTTGTTCTGTTACTTTTTATGTGAATTAGAGTTGTCTTTCACTTAAGGCTGTAAGCTGTTAATGAACTGCATTCCTTAGTCATAAATACAGAGATTGAATCCTTTTGCCTCCATTTCTCAGACAGTGCTTCTGGAACACCCATGAAAAGGACCACTTCCTCCAGTAAGTTTACCTAGTTAACAAATAGCAAAAAGAAAAATATTATTTACAATGTGTCTTGTTTGTGGCCTTTATTCTGCCTTCCCAGTTTTTGGCTTTTGTCCAAAATTATTGAGCAAAGAAGTTGAGAATTAGTTTGGTCTGTGCCTTGTAAATTTTGCAGATGTCTGGCGATTTTTTTTTTGCTTGCATTCACTAAATAATGACAGGTGTACGAGTTTCAGACTTTGTGGACTTCAAAAAGTGCTTACTAATGTAACTTTCTAAGTATATAAGATGCGTATTTAAAATATGTTCCTGATTTTTGAGTCTTTCTCTCTGATTCTTGGCCTAAGAGGTAAGGAGAGCATGGGGGTGCAAATGGGGCACTGTATGGTTCTCACATCAGTAAGCTGAAATATACTTCTCAGTAATTATTTATCACAAACAAACATTTGACTACATACAGTCATAAAAGGATCTGCAATTGATGGTCACATCTCTGTGTTTGTTTGTGTGTGTGTGTGTGTGTGTGTGTGTGTGTGTGTGTGTGTGTGTGTGTGTGTGTGTGTGTGTGTGCGTATCCTGCATCCTTGAGTAGTTATGGTATGAATGAAAAAATCAATTGTAGTAAACAGGAGCTTCATAATTTGAGCCATGTTCATTCGGTACAACCCATGGTTTCCTTGTTTTGTTGACTCTTGACAGTGTGTTTATTATTTGGCTGTGAATAAACTGGACAGTATGCAGTATGCAAGTTTAATGTTAAAACACCAACTATGAATGCATTTTAATTAAATTTTTGCAGAAACACAGGTGTGAAGTGCATGTGTTGGACTACAACAGTTTGTCTGGTACTTAGTGCGGCTATGTAAAGCTATGAGTTGTTAATGAGCTACTTCTTGAAATGCAGCATTTGATTTCTTCAGTCTTCATTTGTCTAGAGTGAGTTGGACCAAGTTATTAAACCAGACAGTACTTCTGGGCTATTCCTACAAAAGAATCTAGTATCCAGAAGGCTGTCCCAAGCTGTTAGCTAATGCAGTACAGGTGTGCACCTCTTAACTTCCTTCCACACAACTTCTGGACGTATTTAAGTCCATAATGTACTAAGTGGACGTAAATGCGATCAGCCATTGTGCAGACAGAACATTAAGCAAAGCAGAACACAAAGTATACGGTGTTCTCTTAACATCCAAACTTTCTATGGGATAAAACCAATCCCAGACGTTAAGCAGAGCATACCTGTACACATTTGTCTTTTGAATTCTTGCACCCTACAGACAGCCACTAATTAGTGCTTCACTATTTGCTGACTATGAATTCAGCATGTTGGTTCAATTTTTTCACTATATTCTATCTGACTATGAATCCCAGACTTCCTGTTATAACTTTATGGACTTTCAGATGCATTTTCAATAAATGTATGTTTTAAAGGAAGGGGAGTTTACTGTTGTTCATCCTAAGTTTGTTTTCAATATGACAGTGTTCTGTTTTATTTTATTCATCAAATGACAGTCAGTGCTTTTGCTGTAATACACATTTTAAATTAAATCCAAATTTCAATGATTATTGTAAAAGTCAAGAAGAAAACAGTATACACGCTGACAGGATTGAACAGTCTTTTATAGTACCTGGAAAAATACAGCCAAGTAATGGCATAATGGTATGGCTGTGGGGGAGGGAGCCTGGTGCAATACCCAACCTAGGGCCCTTTTGACTATTAAATGGCTCTGTTGTTACTGTTTAGAAACTCCAGAAATTCATAAGTGAAAAAGTTAAGATATATTTTGGTCCATTAATTATTAAATTTGTGGCTTTTTGGCAAATTGTTGTGGATCACTGTCACTAAATAATGGCAGGCATGTCAGTTTTAGACTTACTTTCCTTCTGAAAATGCATGATAATGCAAACTTGTTATTGTAGCAAGTTTCTTAAGTATATAAGAGAAATATTTAAAATATGTTCCTGATTTTTAGGTCTTCATATCTGATTCTTGAACTAAGAGGTCAGTGGGATGGAGATGCAATGGTTTACAATATATGCTTCTCACAGCAGTCAGCTGGCATACACTTCTTGGTCATTATTTATGTATTTGTTCATTTGATCATTCTGATCACAAGTAAGGATCTTAATGTACTCAGTCATACAAGGGTTTTTAATTACTGGCCACATCCATGCGTGTGTGTGTGTGTGTGTGTGTGTGTGTGTGTGTGTGTGTGTGTGTGTGTGTGTGTGTGTGTGTCTGTGTGTGTGTGTCAGGGGCAGCTCGTGCTATAGGACTGCAGCACTGCAGCCCTCCCACCTAGAAAAAACAAAAGAAAAAACTGTGAAAAAAAAATCACGAGTCCCGACTCCTCTGCGCATGCGTGGACACATTGGGGAACTCAGACTGCCTTTGTCAGCAGTCCAGATACAGACAAAGAGATACCCAGGAATCTGTGTGGTGATGACCGCACAGAACAGAGGCACTCTGGACTGCTTCAGCTGCAGGCAGAACCAATGAGGACTGAGAGGTGAGCTCTCGTGGGGATTTCACTGCTGTGTTTTATACTGCTGGACACATTTTTGACAGCAGATAGGTGTGTGAAGGCTTCGTGACATGGATTATACTGCTGGACAAAGGCTTTGGGTAGGTGTGGAAATGGTCGCTGGCTGGATTATACTGCTGGACACATTTTTTACAGCAGGTGTGTGTGTGTGAAATGCCCCAGTTGCTATATACTGGTGGTTAGAGAGAACAAATGGTGGTGGGTAGAGATACTCAGACTTGAACCCTGTATCTTGGATGCAGGTGGCAAGGACATGAATTCCCTATCCACCACCATTCCCAAAAAAATTTGCAGATTTTTGCCTCATATTTGTTCTGTTCCTCATAAAATCTGTGATTTCTCTATCTACATTTTTCCTTGCAAAGTCTGTAGTGCAGTGGTGCACTGGTAGCATTGCTGCCTGACAGCTACAGTTCTCTGATTTGATTATTGGCTGGGGTGCCTCGTGTGTGGAGTCTGCATGTCCTCCCATCTTACAAAGATGTGTCTGGAGTTTCTCCCTGCTCTGCTGAAAATTGTCTTTTGTTCCAAGTCAGACTAGTTTCCTGGTTAAATGTTTAAAAATAACAGGCATTTGAATTTCAGACTTCATATTCTTCAGAAAGTACATGGTAACACAAAACTGTTTATTCTAGCAGTTGTCTAAGTTTATAACATGGATATTTGAAATTTGTCCCTATTTTTGGGACTGTATTCCCCATTATTGGCTTTGTCCATGTATTTTGTGCTAAGGTTGAGAGCTATCTATGGTGAGAACTGAATTCACTGAATGTTTGGGGGGTTTCTCTGACTGTTTTGCACAGGGTCCCTGGGTTAAAGATGTTGCAGTGAAATGTATGGTGGTAACACAGCATCTTATTCTAGCAACTTTCCAACATTATACAAGCAATGTTTAAAATGTGTCCCCGGTTTTTGGGCTTTTGTCTCCCCCCCAATACATTTCGGCTTTTTCCAGATTTCTTGTGCTGCAAAGTTCAGAGATACAACTGCGTGTCGAGCAGATTTTACAAGGAGCTGAGAGCTGCAGGGGAACAAAACTTTAGTGCTGCTTATTCTGAGTCTGCTTGCATTGTTCATAGCACAACAGGTAGTGTACTTGCTTTTGATGCAGAAGGCTGTGGGTTCTACTCCCACAGTAGATAGATGCATTGCTGATACTGTACTGTGTTGTAAAGGGGGTGGATGCTGCAGTCCTTTTTGGCAAAGATACCTAGAGTAGTAACTATGAACCTGTTATCAGTTTGACTTACAAGTCCCTATTGCAATATTACTAGCTTATCATTTTTTTAATGCATGCAACATAGGCAATTTATTCCTCAAGGGCAACAGGCACTTTATTTGTAGATGAATAAACAATGACATATAAAGTTGTTTGCTAGCAGCAACCTCTTCATTGTTACAGATTTCTTTAATGTGGAATTATTTAGATGACTTTTACTACTTCAGAGATTGTGCATATTTACTGATACTGGTGGACTGTAGAAGGTTGAGTAGACTTTTATGATGGAAATGTTCTGAATTGGGTAGTTTTGCCATTGGTGCATGCATTTTGTTTCATTGTTTACTGGAAAAATGTTCAAAACAATAAATTTAAAATGCCCTCTAACAACTGTACTGTATTGTACAAGGAATACAGTTTAGTACAATCGGGAAGGTGTATCAAAGAGCATGTGTATGTTTCGTGTTCAAGGGGCCTATGATTTGAAAACAGCCCAAAGTTAATCTTTATCTGCCACTGGCAAAATGTATTTATTTTGAATGTGGGTTTCAATGCTGTTTCAATGCATGTGAGTTTCAAGGGCAGAGAAGTTTTAATGCTAAGTCTGTTTTCATTGTGAGACTGCATTGCTTTGTTTAGCAGATATCTATTGGGGGTTTGTGCTGTAAAAATGCAAAATAAAACTTTCAAATGAAATCCAAGTCATCGCAGAAGTAAAGCAGTATGCACATTACAGTGTTTATGGTAAATGGGGCAAAATAACCAAGGAATGGGACATTGGAATGGTTGCAGGGGGGAGGCTCCAATTGACTATGATTTTGAGAGGGGAAGGGCAGCAAACTCAAACAGCCCCGGTTGAACTATACCTCTCAGCTGTCCATATTTTTGCAGAATAAATAGATATTTGCTTCTTATTTTTGGTTTGTTCCTCATAAAATGTGTGGTTTTCTGGCAAATCATTTAGGAATGAAGTCACTAAATGACAGACATTGAGTTTTACATCATAACCTTCAGAAAAATGCATGCTAAAGCAAGACCTGTTATTCAATCAACTGTCTTAAGTTTATACAAGAGCAATTTTTAGTAGTGTTTCTATGTTCCCCCAATGTATTTGGCCTTGTCCAGATTTCCTGCATTAACAGGTTGAGAGGTACGTGCAAATAAATTGCTTTATAGAATTAGGCATATACAAACCTCTCAACTGTCCCCGATTTTGGCTCAAAACAAAATGGCAATTTTGGAAGAAAACATGGAGGGTTTGCAATTAATAAATAACTGTAATAATCAGTTATAGATTACTTTTATTTCAGAAATGCATGTAGATTCTTTTATTTTGTTAGCTGCTCAAGTTAGCAGTACTAATATTAAAAAGTGTCCCTTCTTTGCAGGTTCCCAGCTGTATTGTGTGGCTATTTTATATTTTTGAATAATATTTTTGGTCCATTTTTCATAAAATTGTGTTTTTTGGCAAATTAGTGCCAAATCATTAAAGACTGAAGTTAGAAAATAATGACAGACATTTCAGTTTCAGATTTCATACCCTTCAGAAAATTCATACTAATGCAAGACGTACTATTCTATTATATTTCTAAGTTTATAAGAGCAATATTTAAAAATTGTCCTTATTTTTGGGCCTTTGTCCCACTTCTATGTATGGCTTTTTCCAGATTTCTTGCTCTGAGGTTGAGAGGTATGACAAATGTGTCAGGACTGTCGCAGTCAGACAGAGACATTTCAAATTATGACATACTTGTTGCACCCCACTACCCCCATGTAGTGACTCTGGATGTGTCCAAGCAAGGCAAGGAGCAGTTATGCAGTGTAAATGTGCAGACTATCCCCCCATCCAAGGTAGACACAAGTACTACAATGGCTTTTCATCTGTCCTTGATTTTGCAGAATGTTCTAGTTTCTGTCATATTTTTATACTGTTGATTTATGCTTATTATTATTCAGAAAGTGCCTGTTGCTCTGTATTTAAGTAGCAATGCTTTAACGACCATCTGGTAAGTTTGTCTGAGATTGTAAGATGCAAGTAAGATTTAATAAGCATACTGTTAACGAATTGCCAACATTGAAAGCCTTTCTGTTGTTGCCATGCAGAGAATACTTACATAACTAGATAACATATAAGCCTTGGGTATTGAAATGCTTATGACAGTATTTGTAATAAAGGACAGGATTACATTATTTTAAGAGCTTATTACAGGTTTTACCTGCAAACTAAACAGAATGCCAATCTATCATGTGTGGTCCATATTCTGTGCAGTACTCCTTTAAGCAATGTATGTTGAGCTTGTTTCCTGTTTGCTTTTCATTTTTTACTTTGATCATGTTTTCCCCATGAAACAAGTAGATAGTTGTTGTCAGGCATAAGGTCTTTTTTGGATAAGAAACATTTTTACAAGTGGGGGTATCACAGAGAATCCTACTTTCAGCATGTTACTTGGTACTTTAATAAAGCTGAATATAAATTAGAATTAGAACTGGAGTGCAAGGAGAAGTGGTTTGAGTTGAGTGCTGCTTGTTTTTTCTTATACTTGATTTTGACTAGCATTCCAGTAATGTATTTAACGAGTAATTTATTTTTTCATGCCTCACAACCTTTTTGTTTCCATCTAGATATTAAGTAAGCTGCCATGCAGCCAATGGATTGAAATATTTTTTTTCTTCTACACTTTCCTTTTTTCTTGATTGGACTCTCATAATGATGGTTTCGCACCCAGGACAGCATATTTAATTAAAGTTACAATTTTTGTGGTTTTGATCATAGCTCCTCCCCTTTCTAGTTGGCCACATCCATTCCCATTGACCCCACCCATGCAGCTGTCTCCTGCAGCCCCCCTTTGATTTGAAGTCACCAGCCACCACTGGTGTGTGTGTGTGTGTGTGTGTGTGTGTGTGTGTGTGTGTGTGTGTGTGTGTGTGTGTGTGTGTGTGTGTGTGTGTGTGCGTGTGTGTGTGTGTGTGTGTGTGTGTGTGTGTGCGCGCACGCGCGCGCACGCATTCATGAAGGTGGGTCAGAGATCAAAGTATTAGCAATGTAGATTCTTTTTTTCTCTTTTTACTCAGACAAAAATCTCTTGGTGCCATTTTCTTACTTGCATTGCATTGTTACCTGTTGACTGCTAATATTTCATCCAAACCATAATCCTTGAGCATGACAAATCTAGTTATGCTCTGAGTTGTGCATATTGTAAGGATATATAAACCATTTGCATTTGTTATTAGACTGTGCTATTTATTGTTTTTTTCTTCTCCAAAGTACAAGCTAAAACTAAAGGTCTGTGGCTGACAAGGTTTGCTGATTACTGCAAACTGGGAGCGGTCATGGCATCTCCAAATGATGTCAACATCCTACAAGAGGCTCTTACACATAAAAATTATTGGTGCCAAAGTCATGGCCTTAAACTCAATGGAAAAAATGTGTTATCATCCCTTTCAGTGAGAGCAATGCTCCTGATAACTACCACATCAATAACAACACCCTAAGCCCACTGAGTGGCGCAGAGCTAGAGTTATCCCACTCCACAAAGGGGGATCCACCTTGGATCCCGGGAACTATTGCCCCATCAGTCTGACAAGCCTGATCTGCAAGGCCATGGAACGTATTATCATGGAACTTATAAACAAAGATATTGGCAACCTTCAAACACTGGACTCCACCCAGTTTGGGTTCATGAAGGGACCATCTTGTCTCCTGAACCTGATTGACTTCTTCGAATCAGTCTCCAGAGCTGTGAACAAGGGTAAGGTGGTCCATACAGCTTATCTGGACCTCACCAAGGCCTTTGACACCATCCACCACTCTGGAATCATAGATAGACTTACTAAGCTGGGCATTAATCCCTACGTCACTCGATGGGTTGTCAACTGGCTTACTGACAGAACCCACAGTGTAAACGTAGCCGACTCCAAATCCATCTCCAGACAAGTGACAAGTGGAGTACCTCAGGGTTCAGTCCTGGGACCGCTCTTGTTTGGTATCTACTTCTCTGAAGTACAGGCCAACACTAAGGGACTCTGGCTAACAAGGTTTGCAGATGACTGCAAACTGGCAGCCATTATTGAATCCCCAAATGATGTGGATACTCTACAAAAGGGCCTTACAGAAACTTGGTGCCAGAGCCATGGGCTCAAGCTCAATGCCAAGAAATGTATAGTTATCCCATTTGGGAAAAAACATGCACCCATGAATTACCACATAGGTGGCAGTACACTAAACACTGAAAGTGTGATAAGAGACTTAGGGACACAGGTGGACAGTGGTCTCACCTTCGATAACCACATTGCCACAACAGTCAGGAAATTCTTCTATGTGGCACACCTCATCACTAAGGGCTTTTCATCCAGAAAAAAGGAGGTCATTGTCCCACTGTACTCATCCCTTATTAGATCCATTATAGAACACAATGTCCAATTTGGTATGTACCTCTCAAGACATCTGCAACAACTGGAAAGGCTGCAGAAATACCCCACGAAAAGAATCACAGGCCTAAAGCAGATGCCCTACACTGACCACCTTAAAAACTGCAGCTATACTCTGTCACATATCGTCTACTCAGAGGCGATCTCTGCTTAACATACAAGGCCATGTCAAACCCAGAGCTGTTGGACATGCTACACTTAAAGAAATCCCAATCCCTCAGAGTCACACGCTCCAGGGATCTAAACCTTGTCATCACAATAAACAAAACATGCTGGAGGGATAGGTTCCTGACCCAGAGGCTCCTCAGACTCTGGAATAGACTGCCCATACATGTCAAGCAGAGCACCTCTTTGACCCTCTTCAAAAGGAACCTTGATGATTGGATGGGAGAAAGGAAATTCACCCTGGGGATCACGTCAGTTGCCCTGCTAGACAGGAGTCCAGGGAAGTAAATAGTGTGGGAAGAAATAGCCAGGGAATTGTTATGGCTAGGCTTGTATAGGCCCTATGGCCGATAGCCTAATACCAACCTATGAACCTAAGTATGCACTCAGTGGTGAAAGACCTGGGCACACTAGTTGACAGCAACTTTACCTCTGATCACCATATCTCCACAGTGGTAAGAAGCACATTCTATATCATTCATCTCATAATGACATTGCCTCCAGAAAAAAAGAAGTTATAACCACCCTGTACTCTTCTCTCATCAGGCCAATAACTGAGTACAATGCCCCCTTTGGTATGTACCTTTCCAAGCACCTGCAGCAATTGGAGAGACCACAAAGGTTCCTCACAAGGAAAATTCAAGGTCTTCTGCATCTTTCCTATGAGGATCATCTGAAAACACTGTCAGTTTATTCTGTTTCATAGAGATAACTCGGAGGTGATCTCTCTAAAGGCCTTAATCTGGTATGTGATAAAACCTGCTAGGGGGACAGATTTGTCTCCCAGAGGTTACCACACCTTTCAAATAGACTCCCACTTTATATCAAACAGAGCACCTCATTGGCCCTCTTCAAATGTAGCCTGAATGATTGGATGGGTAACCATAAATTCACCCCAGGGGTTCCATCTGTATCCCTCCTGGAGAGGGGTGATAGGTGCTGATCATGGAAATAAGGGTAAAACTTGTCTAGGCTTGAAAGGGCCCTATGGTTATTAGGCTAGTAACCTCATATGATCTTATGATCCTATGCTTAACAATGGATTATGGGTGAATTGTTATCATGAATTCCATACTTTATTTTTTTGGAGGGTGTTAGATGTCATATGTGCCCCATCAGCTAGTTATGGTGCCCCACTGTACCCCAGCAAGAAAGAAAACTTGGAGCCACCACTGGGGAGACATGACTTGACCTTCAAGAAGGTGGCAACATAATCTATTAATACTCCTGTCAGAATTCAATTCTATGGAGAAAATTGTGGAACTTTTTAAAGCATCATATATTTTCAACCATAGAAAAGAAGGAAAAAGAAGCAATCTTTTTAAAAGTTGATATCTGATGAAACAGAAAATCTTTAATCTGCTAATGGCATCAAATAAATATGATAATTTTTAGCTAAAAGAACTTAGAAAAGACACTGAAATCTAGAAAAAAAAACAGCTTAAAGACAGTGAAACTAAAACGGATGAATGGCATGAGGACATTATTAAACTCAATAATAAAATAAATTATCTTGAGTACAGATTCAGAAGGCAAAATATAAAAATTGTTGGAATACCTGAAGTTAGAGATGATGAACTTTTGCTTTTCATAAAAATAATTCTGGATGTATTGCATTTGCTAAAGGAATGTAATAGTGGAATTAAAAGAATTCACAGAAGAGGAAGAAAGAAGGAAATAAAATGGGCATACAAGTTATAATACTGCTGCATTCTTACCAGACTAAATAATGGTTGGTGACTATAAGCAAGCAAAACAGATAAAATGGAAGAATCTTACACTTAATCTGCTGACTTCTCTAAATAAATAATAGAGGCAGGACTGTGACTTTATCCATATAAGACCGAATTATATAAAAGTGAAATATTAATCTTATTCGAATAGCCTGCTCTTTTAACTGTTATTTGTTTGGGTCACAGACTTTCTTTAAAGATGGTATGAGATGCCAAAGATTTTATAAGAAACTGCCTTCAAAGTAATTATACTTCACAAAAAGAAGAAGAAGAAGCTAAGATGCCTGAAACTGAACTTACGGAGATGGAAAGGGAAGAAAACAGAAAAACACACACAGAAAAATCTTTCTACCACAGCTGGCCTTAGGCATAGGCCAACTAGGCAGCTGCCTTGAGCACCACTCTAGCAGGGGCACTTTTCCAGTGTTTATATTTTTATTTTATAGTGAAGAAATGGTTACTACAATAAATAAATAAATACTGGAAAGTTCCCCTGCTAGAGCAGTAAGAGGAGGTACCCTAGGTAAGTATTCCTGTAGTTTTTGCCTATTTCTTGTCCTGCTCCTAATGCCCATGACCTCCAAAGACCATGAATCAGGAAGAAATCAAAAAATTCAAAAGTGAGGGTCTGGCACAGAGATAAGATTGGCAATGGTGTGAGGTAAGTATATATGTATATATATATATATATATATATATATATATATATATATATATATATATATATATATATACACACACACACACACACGCACACACACACACACACACACACACACACACACACACACACACATTTTTATTGATACTGGCAAACAGCTAGATATTTTGGATGGATGGGTGGAGACTGGTTAGTCCTCAGCTGCCCTTGATTTTGCAGAAAGCAGCTATTTTACTACATACAATAACAGGTATTTCAGGTTCAGACTCCATATCCTTCAGAAAATGCATGCTAACACAAAACCTGATCTAGCAATTTTCTAAGTTTATAAGAAAAACATTTAAAATATGGCCCTAATTTTACACCCCTCCAATTATTTTTAACATTGTTCAGGTTTCTTGCTCTAAGAAGCTGAGGCATGTCCTTCTTATTTGTTTTATCTTGGTAAACCAATCAGGATTACAGTCAGTCAAAAATGCTAGACATTGCAGTTCTGTGCTTCTGTTCATAAAATGTTTCTCAATGGAAAATCTGTCTACATAACACACATCCTGTCTTTGGAGGAATATGACTAATGGCTGCTTTTTGCTCATTATTCTGAGTTTGCAGGATTACTGTGATTTGTGTAAGGAGAACTTGGAATACTTCAATGTGTAAGGTTTAATTGCTAGATGGAGGTGGGGGCTGTCTGTAGAAAGTTACTGGACCTCTTGTTTACTTTGTTTAAAGATTCATCGTCTGGCTTTGCTGGACTGTTGTGAATTTGCAGGATTACTGCCACGTTTGTGATACAGCTTGTAATCCTTTAATGTGTGACTAC
>NC_056746.1:362535319-362577819 GCF_019279795.1 Protopterus annectens | reverse complement strand
CAGAAGTGGAGAAACCAAGCCATCAGCTTGAAACTGGGCAGATTTGGGTGAGTCAACCCTTGGGGGTGAGAAACCCAGTCTGGATGAGTGTCCAGGATCCATGGAGGCTGTAACAGATAAAGCCAAAGGAAGGGGAACCACACTTGACGAGACCATAATGGGGCAATGAGGATCACCTTGCATCTCAACCGAGTAGCTTTCTTTAAGAATAGAGGTATCAAGGGAATTGGGAGATATGCATAGAGGAGACCCGTGGACCAATTGTGAGTCAGAGCATCTCTTGGGGAGTCCCCCCTCTGGGGGAAAAAGGGCAAAGTAGCTGCTGCATTTGTTGTTCCTAGGGGAGGCGATGAGGTTGCAGCAGGGCTGGACCCATCAGCGGAAAATTTCTGCCGTCACTCTGGGATTGAGAGACCACTCATGTGGAAGGAGAATGCATCTATTCAACCTGTCCACAATCAGTTTGGAACTCCCTGGGTTGTGCACTGCTATTAGAAAGTGGCCAGAAGCTATCGCCCAGTGCCAAATTCTCATGGCCTCTTGACACAGGGGCTAGGATTTGGTTCTTCCTTGTTTGTTGATGTACCAGACTACTGACATATTGTCTGACTGAATGGAAATCGTTCCAGGGAGAAGAAGTGGATGTAATGCCTCCAATGCTAACAGCACCGCTCTTAACTCCAGAACATTGATATGCAGGTTGGCCTCTAAGCTCGATCACGTGCCTTGGACTGTCTTTCCCTGAAAATGGCCTCCCCACCCTATCAGGGAAGCATCCATGATCACAGTGGCATTGGGTTGAGGGGGCTGTAAGGGGCAACACCAAAGTGCTGCATCTGGCCTCATCCACCAGAGGAGATCTTGCTTGCAAGAGTTGGTTATGAGCACCTGTGAGTTTAGGGGGTGAAGATTTGCAAAACATTGGGACAATAGGAGCCATTGTAACAGTCTCATGTGTAACCTTGCCAGAGGAACTATAGGGATGGCTGCAGCCATGGACCCCAGAGCCTGGAGAACTTCCCTTGCTGACACCTTCTTTTGACAGAGTATCACATGCACTTGCAATCTTAACCTCTGAAGCCTGTGAGCTTGGAGAGATACCAGGCAGGATCGAGTATCAAAAACTGCCCCTATAAATTCCAGCTGTTGGATATGTTGTTAAGTTGGATTTTTCCTAGTGTACAGTGATTCCCAGGGACTCTGCTAGTGAAAGGGTGTATCGGAGGGCCATCGTCAGAAGATACTTGGTGGGGGCGGAGAGGAGCCAATCATCCAAATATGGAAACACCTGGAATCCTTGAAGTCTCAGATGAGCTGTCACCACTGCTAGACATTTCTTGAACACTCTGGGGGCTGTCAAGAGACCAAATGACAGGGCTCAGGACTGGTAATGATTGGCTCCTAGCCAGAAGTGAAGGAGACTCCTGGAGCATTTGTCCATTTTGATGTGGTTATATACATCCTAGAGGTCTATCGAGCACATCCAAACATTCTCCCTTAAAAAAGGGAGAATGGATTGAATAGTGACCATGTGGAACTTGGTTTTCACAACTGATTTGTTTAAGTGGCTGAGATCTAGGATGGATCTCCAGTGCCTGGTCATTTTTGGCACTGAAAATAATCTTGAGTAAAACCTGGATCTGCATTGGTCTGGAGGGACTGGTTGGATGACTCTTTTTTGACACAGCTTTGTTATCTCTAAAGCCGCTTCTTCCCTTTGATTGGGTGGAACATAGGGAAGGTTTTTTGTAGGTTTTGGGCAGGAGATTAGAGGGATGTAGTAGCCTCTGGAGATTATCCATTGATCATTTGTAATAGAGCGCCAGGCAGTTTTGTGCAGAGAAAAATGAGCCCCGACTGCTTCTAGAGGAAAGAAATCAGGCAACACTTCAGGAGCATTGATAAGACTGCCCAGAGAAGAAATCTCTGGAGTCTTGGTTTCGGGGACCCGCTCTGCCCTCAAAGGGGCATCTTCCACCATGAAACCCCCTCTGCCTATGGGGGAATCCTCACCATGTGTATTACGGATGGGACCCTGAGATTTCTTTTGCCAGATTTTTCCACTCCTCTGGTTCCTGGAAAAAGAATGCTGAGGCTTGGAAAAACATAGGCCAGCGGCAGACAGAGTCTTTCCATCTTGCTCACACCTGGCTAGTGTGTCCTTCACTTTAGAACCAAACAAGGAAGATGGTTCAATAGGGGCATTCAAAAAGGAGGACTTGAAGGAGATGTGCATCCAGGCATGATGCCTCATGACTATGCTTGCACCCACAGCTCTGGCCGCCCCTTTGGTTGTGTGGGAGAGCAACCTCATGGGCAAATTGGAAATAGATTCAAGGGTGGCAAGTTGTGAGGCAACCTTGTCCCATGCCTCGTCAGAAACTTGACCCGTGAGGGATCCAGAAAGTTTGGTAATCAGATCTCTTTAGAGCCTTGTGAAGTGTGCCAAGCAGTTCAGGGACCTGACAGAAAAGGTTGCTGAAGCAAAGAATCACTTTCCCAACCTGTCCACAGCCTGAGACTCTCTGTTGGGTGGGTGGAGAGTAGGACTTTCTTCCGCTAGATCCTTTTTAATGACCACCACCACCACTATAGCATCAACTGGCAAACCTCTGGACCAGTGTGGATGCTCTTCCAGGGGAGAAAGAATCTTATCAGGTCTCCAGAAAATGACCTCAATAGAGTCAGGGTTCTGCCAAGCATGCTGCATGATGAGCTGGATTAACTTATCAGCAGGTGTGATCACGCAAGAGGTAGAAGGCCGGGAGCGAAAAGCCTGCAGGAACATGGATTCCTGTGAGGAAGGATTGGAGGGCTTCCAGCCACCCCTCTGTTTTAATATTTCCAGGATGTCTCCGAAGGAGACATCATTCAGGGGTGACCGTGGGGACCCCTCACCATCATCGTAGTCTGTGTCTTCTGTCAAACACTCTTCAGGAGAGTCTATATGCTTACTCTTGCATGCCTTCTTCCGAGGAGGTCCCTCAGTGGGAATATCTGAGGAAGACTAGGAAGGGTGGGTACCCTGAACTGGGGTTTCCTGAGGCTTCTCCTCCCGGTGTCCTGGGGAGGTGGCTCATGGTAGCTGTAGCTCAGAGGGAGCAGGATGAAGTTCTGATGCCGGAGGAGCACTTCCCAAAGCAAGCATCCTCTCCATCACCTGAAAAGCAGGCCCACCCGAAGAGGAGTGGGAGCATGGAACTGAGATGGACAACCTCAGAACTGGGGTCACACCCTGCTCCGTCAGACCTGCTCCAAGAGATGAAGCCTCACGCAGGATCGGGGCAGGCATTATCCCTGGATCTGTGGGTGGAACCGATAAAACACTCAGAACCTTACCCTGAACCAAGGACTCTGCCCCCAACCATGAGTCTGAGGAAGGGACGGTTCCATCGGAACCAAAAACTAAAGGGATGGCCTTGAAGCCTCAGTGACAGTCACTGTTGGCATCGAGGAATGGGGGTTCACAAAAGACGTCAGAGCAATGGGCTACGGAACCAATGGATCCAAAGGAGGAGTATACTTCGGAGTCCTAGGAGAGATAGACCCAAGTCCCAGAGGTGGGTGAGTCTTTGGAACATTTGGTATCCCTCTAGCCATTAACAGCTGATCCAACAGGCGCACCACATCAAGTTCGGATAGAATCCTGGTGGACCTTGTGGATACTCCTGAAGGGGAGTTGGGTCGATCCAAGAAGGGCTGTACATTTGACGCAGGAACAGATCCAAAGAGGGGGAGTATCAGGTCCATGGTGTCTGAGCTAGTGGCACCGTAGTCTCTAATTTGGAGACAGGAAGCAAAGGAATCAATGGTGCAGTAAAAGGGCTCGGTATTGATGAGGCAGCCAGAGTCAATGTCATCAGTTCCAAAGTAATGGCAGAGGTCAGAACCACTTTTGATGTAGTCAAAGGCAAGGTCGGTGCCATAGCTGTAGTTGAAGGCAAGGTTGGTGCCGTAGCTGTAGTGGAAGGCAAGGTCGGTGCCATAGCTGGAGGGGTCAGTGCCGAAGGTGGCACCAGCATCGAGAATCTGGTAATATCCATGGCTTGAGTCATAATTGTATTTGGAGCACAGCTCGGAACAGCAGTATTTGGAGCTGAAGTAGCAGGTCTATGCTCCGAGGAAGTTTTGTGGGCCTTATGTTTAAGCGTCTTACCCCTATTACCAGCCAGTGAAGAGGGATCAGAGTGTGGACATTTCTTCTCCTTCATTGGAGGGGTTGAGACCTCCAACACAGAAAGGGCCTCTGAGAAAGGAGAAACAAGAAGGCCTTTCAAAATCAATTTGTTCTTACGTTCATTCAACGTCCGCTGAGTGAAACTTTGACAGATTTGACATAGGGTTGAACAGAGAGATGAGAAACCCCCAGGCAATAAACACAGTCGTCGTGAGAGTCCCTGATTGGGAGTTTACCATTGCAAGAGGTGCAGTGCTTAAACCCTGAAGACCCTTTTTCATCAGACATGTCCACAAACACACATCACAAGTTTACTAAACTAGAATATCAAAAAAGGAGAGGGCATACCAACAATAGCTAGTTAGGAAAGTTACAGATAACTCTAAACGAGTAAAGTAGAAACTAACTGACTAAATAATAGATATATATGCAAATATCAAGACAATATCAAGAAAAATACCACTTAGCTTGAGAGCTCGGTGAAACGCTGCTATATGGCTACGTGATAAATGAGATCTAGGATAACAGGGAGAAGGGCATTGTGGGTAGCAGCTTAGCTCAAGAGTTTTTGGTGTACGCGAGCTTGGTATTAGGCCGACACAGTTCCGAGGGGCTCGGAACCAAGCCCATCAGTGATGAATGGAAAGAAGATTAACAACATCAGATGGCTGTTTAAAAAACTGTAAAATACACCTCAGATCATCTAGAACCCTTGGCTTGATGCAGTTATTAATACTGCAGTTATCACAGTATAGGCTTGGTCGGTTAGAGTGTGTTAAAAGGATTCAGGAGAAAACAAAGTTGATGAGCAGGACTGAATTTCTTCACTTAATCATGATTTTTGTTCAGGCCATTACTGGATGTAAAATATACCTCAGAATGCCTAGAACCCCAGCTAAATGCAATTATTTCATACATGGTTAATTACAGCAGTCTTGCCAAGTTAAAATGTGTTGAATGAATATAGGAAAAAGTCAAACTGTGAGAAAGGGGAAGGAAAACGTAATCTGGATGGTATAGTTAGACCAAAATGGGGGCACCAGGTGGTGTAGTATGGGGGTGCCATGGAGGCCTTTCACCTAGGGTACCAGCTGACCACAGGCCAACCCTACTTCCAACAGTGAGCTTGGTAGGAAAATATAACAGGACTATAAATAAAACAAAACTCATAATGGAACGAAATGCCCTTATCATGAACAGTCTAAGGACTTACCCGGCAAGGAGCAAAACCCAAATCACTAATGGAGAACAATAGACTGCCAACCTCAAAAGAAAGCTCAAAGAGGTGGTATAACAAAGGTATGACTTCAAGAAACACAAAAAAGCAAAAAACTTATTTTATGATTATTTTTCTGATGGCTTAGATGATCTGATGAGTGCAACTGTAAATCAAATGGCTTGTCAGAAATGTATACTGCTTATAAGGAAACAAAGAAAAGAAATAAAAGATGGACAAAACAGAAAAGAGACTATAAATACTTAGAATTTTCTTGAAATGTCTTACTTTTTATACAAAGGCAAGAAAAAAATATTTGGAATTGCTCGGATTGCTCTGGAGCATTATATCATCATTTTTTCTCTCAAAACAAAAATATTTCTCTAGATGTATTTTTTCAATCTTTGCTGCTTTAAATAATGGAGGGAGTGAGAGTATATATTTAAGAGTAAATTTAATCATGCATAATTTATTTTAAATTCACATCTTAATGATTAATTGCCTAATTATTAGCCAGATCTTACATTTCTACTGAAAATAATAAATGATGCAAGCATAAAGCTGATCTAAAGTCTGCCTACATTTTTCTCACTTAGTTATTTATTTATTAATGATGCCAGTTTCTTTACACGATTACTTGTATTGTAAGTGAATAATGTGAGACACTTTATGAGAAGATCTAAAGTTAGAGTCAAATCTCAAACTAGAAATAAATTATGGTTACAGCTATGTAAAACTGAAATGAAGAGCCAGTGTCACGTGGCTATGACATCACACATCTTCCAGTGGCACTCTCAAGCATATAAATGAGATTACTTTACATCAAATCACATTATTTTAATGAATATTAATGTTGTAAATAGTTATAAAATGTCAGAGCGTTAGCTTTATTTTTAATCTTAAGCAATATTTATTTAAGATTCATTTTGCCTTATACATGAACAGGTGTTTCTATTTAAAAGGCAAATATCAGTCATTTCTTTAGCATCTATTAAAACTGATGGCAGGCTATTTGTTTACATCTTATTTTGTTTACAAGAAACTTTCTTGATGCACTATTTGCTGCTTATAATGCTGAATGCTTAAACAATATTAGAGATACAATTTAGTACTATCGTTAACAAGGGTGACACTAGATCAAAGCACACAGGGACAAGTGCCTCCGCTGTGATACATGCCACGGTGACTGCCCCAGTTCCTGGAATAGTAAACATTAAAAAATAAATAAGTGAAAAACAAAAAGTCTCGCTCTGTCTCTTTTTTTTTTTTAAGTGGATGCACCTCGGCTCACTCTGCTTTTGGCTGTATTGCATCACTTTCATTGGCTACATATTTAAGCCAGTAAAAGCAATTTGTAGTGACTAGGGAAATTATTTTTTGAGCTATAATACAAACTCGGAATTGGTTAAACATAGTAAGGCCTTGCTGAGTCTAATTATGAGGGCTGACAAAAAAATTACTAGAAAATAGAAGTCAAAATCTAAACCAGCTTTAGCAGAAGTAGTGAAGATAGTAACAGAATTAAAGCAACTGGAACTGGGATCTTCAGAAAAGGGAAGGAGCAAATTACATAGGAAAAAATGGGAACTGTAGGATCAGTACATGCAAAGGAGGAACGAGGTTTAAAAGAAGGCAGGTTTTGAATGAGCTATGGAATGCATGGCTAACAATGACTGGATATGTTAAAAGTGCTGTACAATGTTTGCAGTTCCAGTTGTGTCACACGGTTTGGAATGTATAATGCTTGCAACTGAGATTGTGTTGCTATGGCTTATTGTCATTTATATAAATGTAACATGGCCTATGTCATACAAGATAATTTAATAAAGATGTTTCTTGTTTAAAAAAAAAGAAGAAATGGAAGCAAACTGCAGCTTCACTTCAGACATTGAAGCCAACATATTTGAGAAAGCATGAAGAGGAGACCTGAAGCCTCTTAGAAGGGAGAACAGCATAAAGTGAAGGATGTGCACATTGACTGAGAATGGATGGAACAGAAAGTATGAAAGTGCACCTTTTGGGGGGAGAATAGCTTTTAGAAGAATAAACAGTAGATCTGTGAGTGTGTGTGTGTGTGTGTGTGTGTGTGTGTGTGTGTGTGTGTGTGTGTGTGTGTGTGTGTGTGTGTGTGTGTGTGTGTGTGTGTGTGTGTGTGTAGACCCTGATACCCCAATGCAGAACTAAGACACAGAAGAATTACAGTCATTAATGCCACATTTCTACCCCAATGCTGAACTCATGTTAAAGCAGATCCCCAGTATGTTTGCGTGCATATGTGTGTGTGTGTGTGTGTGTGTGTGTGTGTGTGTGTGTGTGTGTGTGTGTGTGTGTGTGTGTCTAGACCCCATAAACCCCAATGCAGAACTCAGATACAGAAAATTACTGTCAGGTTCGATTCTCAGCTAGAGCGTCTTCTGTGTGGAGACATGCTTGAATGGGCTTACCTTCGTTGAAGGTTGTGCATTAGGGCTGGCAACTCTGCATGTAAAAATCGACTGCCAATCATTAGCGGACCAGAGTTCCACTGTGGCGACCCCTATCCTGGAAAAGCCGAAAGACAGATACATAATGCCATGTTTTCACCCCAGTGAAGAATTCAAATTTGTGTAGACTCCAGGCTGTAGACCCTGAAGCAGAAATTGTAGACCATCAATGCTAGAATCTTCTGGTAGGCCACTGAGAATTACAGTCATCAATGTCATGTTTCACAATGCTACCTTCTGGAAAATGCTCATATCTAGGCAAGACAACCCAGGAGCACTGCCTGGTTAAGTGACTTACTCAGAGTCACAGAGTAAGCAGATGGACTTAGAATCAAAACCTGCACCCTTGACTACAGAACCTAGCTCAATAAGAATTTAGAGCCCTAGTCTTCCACACCAACTGCCAAATATTCAATGGCATCTCCTTCTTTTGGTAGATCACTGAAGATTATAGTTACTCAATAATGTCAGTCATTACAGTTTCATAATTCTGATTGTTCAGAAAATGCATATTCCTGCAACACCTGTTGTTGTTATATTAACATTTTAACCAATTTAGAGTTCTCAGGCACTTAAGGCTGTACATTTTTAATGAACTGCTTCCTGTAGTGAAAAGTACAGAGTTTGAATCTTTCCATCTCCACTTCCCTATTGTGTGATTTTGAACAAGTAACTCAGATAGCACTCCTGGGTAATCCCAAAAACAGGGAACTTTCTACATTGGGTTTACCTGGTTAAGAAACAGACAAATGAAAACAGTATTTAAAAGTTGAAGTTGTCCCTTTGGAGCCTTTGTTGCCCCCACTTTTTTTGCTTTGTCCAAAATTCTTGAGCAAAGAAGTTGAAAATTATTTTGGTGTGTTCCTTGTAAAATGTGTGGATTTCTGGAAAAAGGAGTGTCAGGTTTTTAAAACATGAGGTTTTAGACTATGTCATATACACTAGGATTACTTTTATCAGGGAACACATTTAGAATTTTAAACACACAATGGGAGAAAACTCTAAAGAGATGGAATGGAGGAAGGTCAAGGGGAAATATCATTTGGATGGTGGAGGTGTGTGTGAAGACCATGTGGAAAATCCAAACGAAAAAGTGCAAAGGAATGCATTAGTGATAACAAATGAGAAAAATAGCTGAAGAAACATTTAGGATTGCATTAATAGGATTTATATCTGTTTTTATAGTTTTAAGCCTTGTGCCTGTGTTACAGGCTCTCCCCCTTACTGCAACATAGCAAGGTAGAAGGAAACCAATCAAGAACAGAAGGGCATACCCAACAGGAAACTCTACATGAACTACCTAGACTGTCCTTGCTTAGCCTCACAGAGTAGGAGATAACCTACTGTTTTTATAGGTATTTAATTTTTGTGAGTTCTTAAAGTAGAACCTATTGTAAGGGCCAGCACACCCGAGGACCTACCCCTAGGCCATCTCCTACTTTCCTACTTGTTTTCCTCCTTTACCTCCTATCTTTAGGCTTAAATGTAACTCCCTTCTTACTCCACTAGAGGGCAGCAGAACTCAAAACATGTAAAGTTGTTTCTTACTGCTAGCCAAACTCCTGTAGCCCTGTTGTGCAGCCTTCCTCTGTTATCCTTGCTAGTACCCTTACTGTATCTTATTACCTCCCTCTGTCAGATAGGTAAAGAATTAATCTTATTAGTGTCTATTATTAATAAACTTGAACCCCTCTGAAAAATAGGAAAGGAAGTAACCGTATTAGTGTTTATTATACATACACTAGAAAGCTTATTCAACTGTCCTTTACTACTCCTGTCCTAAAACTTCTTAATTTCTAAACTAGTTACTTTTCCTGCATTAGAATTCCTTACTATTACCTCTCTCTCCTATACATCTTTTCTATACGCTTACCCCTTTATGTCTTTTAATAAATAATTATAGAAAGTGATTCTTACCTTCTCTTAGCCTATAGAACACAGTCTCACTGTATAACTGATTGTCTCCCAGCCTCTCTCAGCTGTACCCCGCTATCCTACCCCCAATTCCCACCCACCCCAGTAGTCCTAACCTTATACTTCTCTTACCACACCCCCTCCCTCATCTTACCAATCCTACTCGCCAATCTATTTACTAAAGTATCCACACCCATCCCAGTTATCTATTACTTCTATTAGCCACTCCTTATTGTAACTTACCACACCCCTTCTTCCTTCAGCCACTAACAATTTGTTCTCTCCTCTCTTTACTCTTCTCATTCATTACCTCCTTGCTTTCTACATCTCTACTCAACTCCTAAAACTTTTTATACATAATCTCTAAAGATGCCTTTAACAGTAAAAACAAACATTACCAAATCCATACTCATAACCATACTATCAACTACCCTGACCTATGCCTATATCCTCACCTCCTTTGAAGAACCATACTACTAGCATTTTAACTACTCTCCTAAACAGACAGCAATACACACTTCTATACTACCTATTAGTCAAATTAACATCAACTCAACTCCCAGCTATCTACTACCTAAATACCATAGACTCTCCCACATTAAATACAATATACCCACAGTAAAGAAAGTGAAATATCTAACCAACTTTATTAATAACTCTGCATTAAGACTCATTAAACCCTCCTTAAAAGATAGTGACATCCACCCTAACCCTGGTCTTACCAATCCACCTACCCTAATAACCCAGCCCATACTCCCCAACTCTTTCCTAATAGGACATCTGAATATCCGCAGCCTTAGTAACCCATCTCCATGCCCTTTTAGATACCCTTAGCTTTGACATCCTCTGTCTGACAGAAACATGGTTAAAACCTGAGACCAAAGACAATTAAATCATTCCCCAAGGGTATAATGTACTGAGACAAGACCGTATAAAAAGTAAGGGTGGGGGAGTAGCAGTCTTATTCAAAGACGGACTTCAGATCTCCACTTTACCATTCTATCCACCTCAAGATAGTAAGGCAGAAGTACTTATCACCAGATTTCAAATCCACCAGAACAAATCTCTATATATCATCTGCCTCTACCTACCACCCGGTAATAATATCAGTACTATAGAGTATATTCTAAGCTGGGTGTCCTCAACTTACCCCCAAGAAACTATTATACTTGGTGATTTCAATACTGATTGGAAAACTGTTAATGCTGATAATCCTACCTCCTATATCAGCCTTGATGGCGTCAGTCAAACTATCACCTCTACAACCAGAATCAATAAACCAAACAAAAAAGAGAGCACCCTAGACTGGATACTTATAAATAGGCAAAAACAAACTTACAATGTAGGAACTCTACCTGATGATGTTAGTGGTCATACTTTAACCTACATCCTTAGGCATAAAAATGATATCTCAATTCCCCCCATATACAGAATCATACGTACCAACAAACACTTCAACTCAGTATCTTTCCAAAATGAACTAAGTGCCTGTGACTGGAACCCTTTAAAAACTCTACCACTTGAAGAGGCTGTCAATTATCTAAACTCTAAATTCCTATCTATCTTTGACAGGCATGCACCCAAAAGATCCATCAGAATGAAGGCCAAACCAGCCCCCTGGCTTTCCAAAGAAAACAGACAAAAAATCTTACATAGGAATAAACCCTGGGCTAAGTGGAGAGCTAACAAAAATATTTCTGATCAACAAATTTTTAAGCCACTAAGAAATAGTACAAAAAAGGCAATACTCATGGATAAAAAGAACTACTACTGTAAACTACAGCAAAATCACCAAAACAACCCCCAGAAGTTGTGGTCTAGTATCGATAAACTCCTTTCCCCAGTGCACTCTCGTACACCTACCCCACTTTAGGCAGACCCAGATACCCCCCATCAAACTGCCAATGCCTTCAACTCCTTCTTTATAGAAACCATACAAGCACTAGCTAGTCAACTTACTCCAGCCAACTCAAGCCTTCCCACCTCCATACCCAGCACTCTACCAGCATTCTAGATGCAACCAATCTCTACCACTCTCATCTAAAAACTCATTCAAAAACTTAAGCCTTGTACTCCTTCTGCCAACCAGCTACCTTCTGAATACATCCAAATGCAGCCAAAGTAATTTCCTATCCCATATCCATCCTCATAAACAGAAGCATTAAGGAACAAATTGTTCCAGACATCTGGAAAATCTCCCATATTATCCCCATTAACAAAGGTGGTAACTCAAATGATTACTCTAACTACCGGCCAATAGCTCTTTTATCACCCTTAGCAAAAATCATGGAAAAATGCATTCACCAACAACTTTTAAACCATTTAGCTTAAAATAACACAATAGCTAAATGCCAGCATGGTTTTAGGCCATCACATAGCACCACTACTGCCCTGTTAACCTTTACAGATGTTATAAATAGAAATTGCAATAACAACAACCTCTCATCTGCACTCTTTATTGACCTCTCAAAAGCTTTTGACATGATAAAATATACCCTTCTTATCAACATTCTTGAATCCTTTTCCCTTGACTCTCTGGCTATTAAATGGTTCATGTCCTACCTAACCAATAGACAACAAGCAGTTCTCTGGGAAAATAATATATCATCCCTTCTACCAGTCACCCTCGGAGTCCCTCAAGGCTCTATTCTAGGCCCACTTCTTTTTTCTCTTTTTATCAACGACCTCCATATAGCAATCCCACAAGCCACCTGTATTCAATATGCAGATGATTTAACATTAATATGCTCGGCAAGCTCCCCATCTGAACTACATTTCCCACAAGCCACCTGCATTCAATATGCAGATGATTCAACATTAATATGCTTGGCAAGCTCCCCATCTGAACTACATTCTCTGACTCAGAATGTATTCAACACAGTTGAAACATGGTTCACAAAACATTGCCTCCTTCTCAATGCTAAAAAAAACAAGCTCCTTCTCTTTACACCTACCAGTAAGTCCTCCCCTATAGATTTCTCTGTCATTTCCAAAAATCGCACAACCATATACCCCGACTCTACCACCAAGTTGTTAGGAATTACTATTGACAATAACCTTACGTTTGATATCCACACAAATAATACCATAAAAACTGTCAACAGAAAAATAGGCTCCTTATAGTGAATCAAAACTTTCCCAACTCCAATAGCCAGAACCAAGATTGCACACTCCCATTTAATTTCAACTCTTCTATATGCCTGTCCCATATACACTAACCTCAAAAAAATAACCTTGTCAAACTAGCTCGTGCCTACAACAGCATCACCAGATTTGCCACTGGCAATCCCTTTAGAACTCACCACTGTTTAAATCTAATGCAGCTAGGCTGGCTTGAACTTCAAAACCATCTGAATATCTCCCAACTAACCATTGCCCACAAGATATTTTATCAACCTAACAGCACTCCTATACTATCTAATCTCATAATCCCCTATAAAAATCTAAACTCCTTCTAGCAAACTTCTAGCTAGCATAACCAAGACTAGCAACACGGCTGGTGGTTCTCTGTTTTCTAACACAGCGGGAAAAAACTGGAACCTACTCCCCAATGAACTAACATCACTTTCTTCCTTGCCTCTCTTTAAACAAAACCCCAAAAGACACCTTAAAACACACTGGTTATGCACCGGCAGTAACCCTGACTAACCTTCTTGTTTTGCTAATATTATTTCCGCCTCCTACTATATATTCCAAACTCTAATGCATACTTTTTGAAGTAGAACAGGAACTGGTGAACACAATGGAACATACTGGTGGAATCTATCCTGTTGATTATCACAAAACATTCTTATTTTCATAATTTTATCATACCCTTTTGTCACTTTTATTTGTGTAAATAATTTAACACATACTTTTGTCACTTTTATATTAGTGTAAATACCATCTTTTATCTCCATTTTTTATTCACTGCTTCTTGTATTTTTATTAAACTACTTTCATTTACTATGTATCAACTATGATTTGCATTGTTTGTATTGTATTTCAAATTTATAATCAAATTGTTTACTACTGGAGCTTTTCTCCCCGGGCCTCTACTGAAAATGGAAATATATCCAGTTAGACTAGCCTGGTTAACAAATGTAAAATAAATAAAAATATATATATATATATATATATATATATATATATATATATATATATATATATATATATATGCTTACTCCTTCCAGCAATAACACCAACATGTTTCAAGCACTCCCTTTTATTTATTTATTTATTTATTTATTTATTTGACATTTGTTTACCAGGGTGGTCTGACTGAATCTATAGTACCCGTTTCAGCAGAGACCCAGGGAGAAAAGCTCCACATACAGTACAATTCAAATGCAGCATAATTCAATACAATACAAATTACATTAGAAGTACTATACAAAAATAAGTTGAAAGAACAAACTGCTACAAGATGTTGCAATATAATACTATACATCTTGACAATTCTATACAGTTAAAACATTACAGACAATAAGTCACTCTCACCATACATGATGTAGACAGTGTCAAAAAGTACGTAGGTAGTGCATTGTATGACATTGACTATAACAGAACGTGCAAGATAGAATATTAGTTTCAGTTAGGAAAATAGCAGCCAGAAAGTTAGTGATGCAGATAGATAGTGAGCGACAGTTAAGAAAAATAGAAGCAATAAAGACTGAGCAATAGCTTAAGGATATGGTATAGATGCAGAGAAGGAGTTTGAAAAGCTTTAGGATCTTGCAGTCTGTGAGTGATTGAAATGTGACAGAAGAGGAAGACCTGAGCAATAGGCAGGCTTTGTGCAGGAGCAGAGCCATGTATTTTTGAGATGATTTTTTAAAGAGGCTTTGAAATGGGTTTGGCCAGGCATAGACCTGATAGCTAGAGGTAGTGAATTCCAAATTTCAATGTATAGCGACAGAGTATGAATACAGAGAGTGAACAAGTTTGGTTTCCTGAACTCTATCTATGGCAGTGTTCTCAGATGCAAGGGAGGTGTTTTTGGGATGAAAGAGTACTAGTTTTATCTTCTTTGGATTAAGAAAGAGTTGGACATTTCCTAGCCAGGATTCTACTGCTGTTGAGTTTTTGAGAGTAGTTCTGATAGCGATTGAGCAGTGCAGATTATGATGGAATCAGCGTATTGAATGAGGCTCCTAGGGTGAGAGGCAGTATGAAGGTTGATGTAGGATGGAGCCTTGGGGGACTCCAGTAGGGTTGTGGAGAAAGGGTGAGAGATGTTGGACCATTTCACTGCTTGTTTATGATCCTTGAGGTAGCTCTGAAACCATTTTGCTGTGTTATGTGAGAAGCCTAGGTTAGACAGTGTGTTCAAAAGTAAGAGTGAGACACTCTGTCAAAGGCCTTGGAGAGATCAAGGAATACTAAGGCTGTATAGCATCCTGCATCTCTGGCCTTGTTAGTGGTGCCTGTAAAAGATATTAGGGCTGTAGCTGTGCTGTGGCTAGGTCAGACCCCATGTTGGGTTTTGGTTAAAAGATTGTTTTGCAATAGATATCGCATTACCTGCTGATGGATACCTCTCTCGAGAAATTTGGATATGGATGACAAGATGGATATAGGATGGAAATTAGATGGATCAAAAGAGTTGCCTCCTTTGTGGATGGGGGTGATGTGAGATTGTTTCCATATGGTATTTACTTCTGATTCAGATACAGACCTATTTATAAGGATACTGATTGGGTAGGAGATTGAGTTAGCAGCCAGTTTGAGGTAGTATGGGGGGGGGGATTTTCAGCTGAAGTAGAGCTGGGTTTTAGTTTTTGTAGCAGTTTTGTAATGGTGTCAGTGGGTGGGGGCTGAAATGAGCATGGGGTTTGTATGACATTATGTTGAGTTTGGAGGTAAGTAATGACAGAGTGAGAAGTAGTTGATGTCCTGGGGTTGGTGTCTGAATAGGTTGAAGGGTGGCACCAGTATTAGGGGTGTTAGTAGGTCTGAAATTGATTTTATGAAATACTTGTTAAAATTTTCGACTATTTGTGATGGAGGGGTATCTGCTGATAGGGTGTGCTCTCCATTTCTTCCAGGGTTAAGTAGAGAAGACATATTGTGCCAAAATTTACTGTGGTTGATTTTATGCTGGAGTTGAAGCTGGGAATAATATGACTTCTTATGTCTGTTGATTAGTTTTGTCACTTTGTTACGTAGTGTTTTGAAGTCAACATGATTTTGTTCATTTTTGTTTTGTTTCCAGGTTGACCAGGTTAGGTCCCTTTGCTTCATCAGCTGTTTACATTCCTTAGAGATTCATGGTGCTGAGTTCTTTTTGATTCTTTTCATACGAATGGGAGCTGGTGTATTAAGTATGTGAAGGAAGGTGTTATTAAAGTATAGTACAGCATCATTAAGGGGTAGTTGTTTAAGGGGTGTCCAGTCTGTTTCCTGTAGGAGATTGTTGAATTTATGCTGACAAAAATTGAGTTCTTAACTGAGTTTATAGTCTGTACTCTTAGTTGTTGGGAGTTTGTTCTAAGGAAGTAAGCTGGCAGATGATTGCTCAGGGAGCTAGACAATGTAATAGAAGGGGAGTGATTAGTAGGGTGGGATACTAGAATCCAGTCTAAGGTGGATTGGCAGGTAAGATCTTTGCTGTATCTTGCTGGAGCATTGATAAGCTGAGAAAACCATAAAGATTTATACGATTTATGGGGGAGTTGGAAGCTATGGTTTGCCAATCTATATTTACGTCTCCTAAGATTATTGTTTCAAGGTTTATTGTTTGGGATGTCCAGGATAAAATATTTTCCAACACTGGTATATTGTTACCTGGTAGGATATATATTAATATTATGCAAATTATTTTTGATATACTGAGGTTCAAAAGGATATTAGTACCTCAGCACTGGAAAAGATGGGTATATTACTGGTATAGGATGTGATGTTGAATGTAGAGGGATGTAGAAGTGCTATCCCTCCACCTTTTTTTAGCTCTATTTCTTCTGGTTATTGCAAAGTTTGGATGTATTATTTCTGAGTCTTTTACAATGGGATGTAGCCATGTTTCAGTAAGGGCTAGTATGTCAGGTTTATTTTGATCAATCCAGGCATGCAGTGGGGCTATTTTATTACATATCTTTGGGGTTACTCTTGTGGTTAGGATTAGAGGGTGGGCCAGGGTTAGGATGTATGTCTCTACATTTCATTAGATAGGTAATGAGGAATGCGTACCATGGGAAGTGTTTTCTATTCCTAGATGAAGGTACTTGTGTCAAGTGTGGTTTCATAGGAGGTGAGGAGGTCAGTTTGTGGCTTGAATAGAATGGGATGGTATAGGGGAAAAACTGGGAGGCGATACGTGAGAAGCTGTGTTTACTGGGGAGAGGGTTAGAGGAGGTTGTTGATGTGTACTGGTGTGTGGGGGTATGCAAAGATATAGCTGTAGTGAGACTGAGAATTAAGAGTAAAGAGGCTAGACAAGTTAGGAGGAGCATGTCAACTGTGATAGTGGGTTTAACAATAGGAAAAGTGGGATTTGTGTGTCTGAATGTAGTATCAGGTGTAAATAAAGATTATGTAATGTGTGTGCAGCTGAAGGTAAGGTTGGAAAAGTTTTGAATTCAGAGTGGGCTTTGATAATGTGGTTAGGTGTTTTACCTTGTAGTTTGTGATAAGAATGGGTGGGAGAGATGTGACTGGTCAGTAGTAAAATTATGATGCAATGCTAGTTTGTGTGTATAGTAGAAGAGAAGGTGGTAAGCCTGGAGTTAATTTAAAATAGTTTGAGGTGGTGATTGTATTATGATGGTAGAGTAAGATGCAAAAAGGTATAGTCGAGGGCATGTGAATTCAAGGTGATGGATGTAAGGGAGAGCAGATAAGTTTGGCTAAATAAAAGAAAGTAAGGTGTGCATGAAATGTGGGTGTGGGCAAGGTAGAGTTGTATATAACTGGATCATAGGAATGGGGGAATGGTTTGCTTAGGATAAGAGTAGAGGTCCTGGGGGAGGGTGGGATATGGGGGAAGTTCAGGGGAGCGGAGTGAGCAGAGCAAACGGAGCAGGAAGAACCCCCCCAGATGGTTTACCACCATGAACAATCAGTGAGGTAGGATGTTCATGGATACAAAAGACAAGTTGTCTGAACTCTAAATACTTATCTCAAGTCACAGCATCTAATTTTGCAGTTATGGGCTTTTCAATGTCTTTCCAGGGATATATTACACTAAGAGTGAAATATGCCGAAGTGTTAATGTAGCTTCACCTTCAGCAGTAAAAGGTGAGTGAGTGGAGGTGGGGATATCCTTCCAGCAGGTTCAACACTACAAAACAATGCACACTAGACTTAACAAATTAAATTATTTGCATATTGCCTTACAAAGATTTAACTTTATTTGTTGCTTCTGTACTTTTTGCCATCCGCAAGTGAAATTCAGCTGTGCAGGTTCTTTAGGTAGTGCGATATGATGTCTGACTGCTGCTGCTGCTGCTGCAGAAGGTACATGCGCTTGTTTCACTGGGAGGGAGAGAGAGAGAGAAAAAGGTAAGGATTTCTTGATGGTTGAACTAGTTAGGTATGGTACTATTTGTTTATACTCATCCACCTTAAGCAATGTTTGGCAAACAAGAGTATTTCACAGTTTTGCATTTCGGTTTTATAACCTTTAAACAGGACAATAAGCATACAGGTGATATTTGTAGGTATGCAAGCTTGGGATTACTAAAAACAAAAATGGTGGCTTCCACAATATAGAAGGACAGAAAGAAAAATAAACTAAACTAACAAGAGATATGTGTATGCATGCAAGTGTGGGGTTACTGCAATGTAGGTTTACAGATGTTAGAGGAACAGGAGGCAAGCCTATCCATTAGTTCCCACTCTTTGCTACACAACATACAATCTGTAAATCTGATAATTAAGCACTTAGAAAAGGCAGCCAGCTAGAGTGTGTAACATATATAAAAATAAAATCAAGTATTATAATAGAAGCCTTCAGTAGAAGTGAGTGGAACCATATATACATAACATAAACATATGTACTACAGATTAGCAGGGAGAAAGAAAAGAGAAAAAAAAGAAAGAACACTTAGCCAGATGGCAACAGACTATAGACTTTTCTTTTTCTTTCAGGCATTCTTTTCCTTCACATTCTTTTTTTCAAACAACTTTATAAACTTCTCATATCACAGTGAGTGAGTGAGTGAGTGAGTGAGTGAGTGAGTGAGTGAGTGAGTGAGTGAGTGAGTGAGTGAGTGAGTGAGTGAGTGAGTGAGTGAGTGAGTGAGTGAGTGAGTGAGTGAGTGAGTGAGTGAGTGAGTGAGTGAGTGAGTGAGTGAGTGAGTGAGTGAGTGAGTGAGTGAGTGAGTGAGTGAGTGAGTGAGTTAGTGAGTGAGTGAGTGAGTGAGTGAGTGAGTGAGTGAGTGAGTGAGTAGTGAGTGAGTGAGTGAGTGAGTGAGTGAGTGAGTGAGTGAGTGAGTGAGTGAGTGAGTGAGTGAGTGAGTGAGTGAGACTGTGTGTGTGTGTGTGTGTGTGTGTGTGTGTGTGTGTGTGTGTGTGTGTGTGTGTGTGTGTGTGTATGTGTATGTGAGGTATATATATATATATATATATATATATATATATATATATATACATATATATATATGTGTGTGTGTGTGTGTGTGTGTGTGTGTGTGTGTGTGTGTGTGTGTGTGTGAAAGGTTCTTGCCAATTGAAGTCTCTGAATAGCAGCGGCTGTCATGCAGTCACTATGGGAAACATAATGGACTTGATATGCATTAGACTGATGCACTTCTTATCAGCTGTAAAGCTCTGGCTAACTTCTAAATATATTTTCCAGTTTTATTAAAGCTTACTTCAGCTGTTTTGGAAAACAGAAGTATATTGAGCTTTTATCTCACAATCATAAAAAATGGTCCTTTGCACACTTCTGTTCCATTTAATTCATGGTAGTCCTAGGTGCCCATAATCTGATATGCAGCTTTGCTGCCTTATTTCTGCTCCTGGAGGCATTCCATAATAATTTCAACACTATGATGTAATTTACTGGATGAACACTAAATGCATATAGTCCCAAATTAGTAAAAGAAAATAGCCAGCAGAAAGCAAAATGTTTGGCAGTTTAGAATGAAAGTTTGCAGCTATGAGATGATAATGGTCTTCCATTTGCACAGGGTTTAAATTACTTTAGTCTTCACTTACAAACTGTGCAGCTATGAACAAGCAACTTAACCAGCCAAATATCATAGAATCTTCTGAGATATTTGCATGTAATGTACTTATCTGGGTAAGAAATAAAAAAAAAAGTAAAAACTGTACCAGCAACCTTTTGTTACTGAGTACCGTACTTGTAGCCACAACCAGCCTTTACATATTTTGTAGCTGTAGACAGTATCTTCATCTTGTGTTTTATATAGTTCCTGCATTTGTTACCATTTACTGTTTCTAATAAAAGAAACAAAATGACCCTATAGCCAAATTTATTAGAATTTATTTTTATTTATTCTTTGTTGACTGGGTTAGTCCAATTAGACTAGTAGCCTCTTTTCAGTGGAGACCCCAAGTGGTAATTATAATACCAGGGGAAATTTGGCAAGGTATTGGGAACTTCCCCTACTCTTTGGGGTGGCTAGATGGTGTCAGAAGGCTCATACAGCAGTAAGGATGAGGCCTAAGTGAAGAAGCAGCATGGATGAGGAAAAGAAAGCTATGGGGGGTGTTTGGAGGTGGAAAGTGAGAATTTGCAGAAAAAAAGGTCAGTATGTAGTTTCAGAATATAACCACAAAAATTCTATGTTACAATTGAGCAGTGTTTAGCTGTCTCCATGAAGAAGGAAGGAAGAGAGCTTGTTGAAGTGGTGCAGATAATGTAACTGGCATCAGGATTGCTTGCTAATGATGCTCTGCTAAAAATAATCGAGCAAGACGAAACACTTGACAGTTCTGCTGGTTCATGGGGTGAGATGGCAGATAATTGTTTTGGAGGTGCTGAGGATGGTAATGTAGAAAAGGAACCAGGTGATCTGTCATCAGAAAATACAGAAGTTAAAACGTATGCAGTAGTGTCAGAAAGTACCAGATAAAAGCAGCAACAAACTGAGAAGGTGTCTGGTTTTGTGGCAGGAAATAATGCAGTAACTAAAACATATGCAGCAGTGACAGCAGTAACTAAAACATATGCAGCAGTGATAGCAGTGACTAAAACATATGCAGCAGTGACAGCAGTAACTAAAACATATGCAGCAGTGATAGCAGTGACTAAAACATATGCAGCAGTGACAGCAGTAACTAAAACATATGCAGCAGTGATAGCAGTGACTAAAACATATGCAGCAGTGACAGCAAGCAAAAAAGGAGAGCAGCAACAAGCTAGAAGAACAACAGTGAGAATAAGTAAAAAATGGCACGATATGTATGGGGCAAGTTACTAACTGCTCTGGGTTTTAATGCTCAAGAAATTCAGTCTTTTATACACATTGGGATAGAGACATTTTGTGACTTAACATTTGAAACTGATTGATGAAATTTCTGGAACTGTTATCAAAAAGAAGGACATTTATCAGTGGAACAATTATTTGTTTTCTGGTAGTAACTTAAATGTTAAGAAAAAGTTATTTTGCAGTTTAGAACCGATGAACTAGAAGAAAATGATATTAAAAATGCATGCAGGGTTTGTGTGAAATTGTTAATAATATTGTGAAAGTTAGATATGAGAGAAATTCATGGAATGGAGTATGGAGATTGAAAGTTGTTTTGAAATGCGAAAAAAAATATGGTGAAACACTTGCCGAGTTTCATTTTTGTGGACGGTCATAGAGCGACTTTAAGATATGCTGGCCAACTGAAATCATGTTTCTTTTGTGGGGACTTTTCTCATTTAATGACCGTGACAAGCTACAATGTAACCAGTGTGTGGAGAAAGGGGATAAAGCAAGAAGGCGTGTGCCTGAATGTAGGTTGCATTAAAAAGGGACACTTTTGGACAGATTATCAAGAGCAAATAGTAAATAATGAAAAAGAAGGAGAAAGGGAATAAAACATACAGTATGTCAGGAAGGGCAACCGGACGTCGGGGGAGTGGATGAACTAGCAGAAGATGAAACTTTAGAAGAAGAAAAAAATACAGACAGGGAAAATGAGGAGAGAGAGTACAGCAGGAAGAGAGGTCATGAGCGGGCACTGATATTAATAATATTTTAAAATTTCTAGCCAGTGAAAAATATAAGGATCAAGGATGATTTCTGCATAAACATAGGAAAAATATTCAATCCGGGAAAGATTAAAAATAAAAAATGAAGATTTAAAATTTTAAAAATATTTCCCCTAAATTAAAAAAAAAAAGGAAAAACAATAATTTTAGAGTGCTTTCAGTAAATGTAAACAGTATTATTAACACTCTAGTTAAAAGAACCTCCACGGCAATACCCAGAGTTGCTCTGAGTTACTTCACAATGGTACCTCCTATACTGAGCCAACAGATATTGCCAACATACTGGCCGACAGATTCAGTGCCAACTTTATCCCTTTCTCCTCCCCTAAAGGACCAATCACAATACCGCAAGAATGGCAGTCACCCAGCATTACTGCAGCGCAGGTTAAAGCTGCATTGTCCAAGGCTAAGAATATAGCTTCCATGGGACCCGATAATATCCCTGGCTGTGTTCTATATGAACTACAATCGAACTGGCACCACATCTAAGTGTCCTGTTCATTCACAGCCTCACCTAAGGCTTTGTCCCAACCGAATGGCGCACTGCTACAGTCATCCCTCTCCATAAAGGGGGATCAACTACAGACCCTGGGAATTATCACCCCATTAGCCTGATGAGTCTGATATGTAAGGCTATAGAGCACATCATCATGGACCTGACTAACAAAGATATATTAAATCTTCAAACTCTAGACTCCACACAATTTGGCTTTGTGAAAGGGAGATCATGCCTGCTCAACCTGGTTGACTTCTTTGAGCCAGTCACCAAGGCTGTGGATGAAGGTAAGGCAGTGCATACAGCCTACCTTGATCTGGCCAAGGCCTTTGGCACCATTCCTCACTCGGGAATTATTGATAAACTCACCAAACTAGGCATCAACCCCTATATCACTAGGTGGGCTGCAAATTGGCTCACAGATAGAACACACAGTGTGAAAGTAGTAAACTCCAAGACAGACTGCCAACCAGTCACGAGTGGACTCCCACAGGGATCAGTCCTGGATCCTGTCCTGTTCAGCATCTACTTCTCAGAAGTCCAGACCAACACAAAGGGACTCTAGCTGACCAAGTTTGCAGATGACTGCAAAGCTGGGAGCCATTATTAACTCTCCAAGTGATGCAGACATCCTACAGAAAGGCCTCACTGAGACCAATGACTGGTGTTGTAACCATGGCCTTAAGCTTAATGTCAAAAAATGTGTCATCATCCCCTTTGGTAAAAACTCAGTTTCCACTAATTACCACATCAATGGGAGCCCACTGAACACTGAAGGCATTATAAGAGATCTGGGGATGCAGGTTGACAGCAACCTCTCCTTCGACCATCACATTGCCACTATGGTCAGAAAGTGCTTCTATGTGGCACATCTCATTACCAAGGGTTTTGCATCCAGGAAGAAAAAGGTCATCGTCTCTCTCTCTCTACTCTTCCCTCATTAGACCAATTATTGAGTATAGTGCCCCATTTGGCATGTACTCAGTGGACACCTGCAACAGCTGGAGAGGCCACAGAAGTACCTCACAAAGAGGATCCTAGGCATTAAACACATGTCCTACATGGACAGACTCAAAAGACTCCAGCTATTTTCTGTCTCATATCACCTACCTAGAGGCAATCTTTTCTTGACTTACAAAGCCATGTCTGACCCAGCTCTGTTAGAAATGCTACATCTAAAGAAATCCCAATCCCTCCTCACCACATGCTCCAGAGACCTCAACCTCATTACCACAATCAATAGAACATGCTGGAAGGACAGGTTCCTCACCCAGAGACTGTCCATGCTTTGGAATAGACTTCCCATACATGTCAAGCAGAGCACCTCGATGTTCCTCTTCAAGAGAAATCTTGATGAATGGATGAGTAATAGAAAGTTCACCTCAGGGATCACTCCAGTGGCTCTACTTGATAGAGGTACTGGGAACTAATGTCGGGCTGCATGATGCCCGGGCACTTCTATGAGCTAGGCTTGTAAAGGCTCCAGGGCCATTAGCCTAGTACACACCTATGAACCTATAAACCTAGGAAGGATAGGGATTCTGGAAAGGTGCTGAATGTAATGTGGATGTTATTCTGTTAGAAAATGTAAGATTCCTGGCAAGTGAAGAAGTACTATGAAAAGAAAAAGTGTGGGGTGGAAATATAATATGGAACTTAGAAAGTGAACATTATTCTGGAGTGGCTGCCTTGTGTATAAAAACAGTGAAAATACTCTAGGAAATGTTGGTAAAGATGGGAAGGTTAACGGTTATCGTTGTGGGGTGGAGAGATCATATTTATTGAAGTACAGCATTATATGCACGTATAACTAACAAGAAAAGAGAGAATCTGTTTCATCAAATAGTAGTTGTTAACATGGACTTTAACGTGATTTAAGAGGAAAATGTGAAAGGAAATGGAAGGATGTAAAAAAATACAGGAAGTAATAAAATGTGGTAAATTAGCTGTGTGGAACAAAAGTCAATGGACTTATAGAAGGGGGTCACTGGATCTGAAATTGATTATTTTGTTTTATCAGAAGGGTTGGTGGTAGCAGATGATGATACAGATGTGAGGAGTTTTTCAGACCATTTAGCAATAAGGATAGAAGTTTGGAAGAACAGGAAAAGGAACAAAAAGAATAAACGAGAAAGTATGTTATGATAGTGGAGAATGGGAAGCATTGCAGTTACGGAAGGATGAAATAACCATGGCAGACTTCTACAAAAACTGGTCTGAATAATGGATGGAATTTAAAAGAAGTATAAAAAGTATAGGCTTTGAAAATGGAAGGATGATGCAAAAAAAGGAAGACAAAATGAAGTATGTGAAATATATAGGAATGTATTAGAGAATTTGGGGAATAATGCAGTAGAATATTATGATATGTAGAAAGACATCTATAAAAGAAATTGAGAAAAAAAATGAAGACATTACTGTTTAGGCAGAGATATTATTTACAGGGGAAGAAGGGAGGAAGTATCTTCATATTTAGGTAAAATAATGAATGAGGATAGTAGTATAATGAGGGAAATGGAAACTGTAAAAGGAGAAATAAAAAAAACACAAGGGCAAATTGTGGCATTCATATTACAGCGCATGGAAAACAAAAGGAATGGAAAGTAAAAAAAGGAAATCCAGAATGAGTTAAGGAAGGATTTGAAAAAGAAACTAGTGAACTGGATGAAATACTTAGGAAAGTAAATATTGACTTGGTATTAGATCTAGAATGTATGGAATGTACAAGAAAATAATGGAATGTTAAAAAGAATATGTCGTAAATGTACTAAATGAATTGTGGAAGGAAGGGTTTGTTTATGGAGTTATGTAGTGGGATATTAAAATTTATACAGAAGAAAGATGAGGATAATAGTAGCATTGTACTCTATGATTGGTCTGATAAGGGTGGAAAACAGTGCGATAATGACCCTATTTGGACTTAGATGCCATGCCCTTACTTATAAGTTGCACAACATAAAAAGATTTCCTCACCACTTGGCCACTTGGTGGTTGAAGGTAAGGTGTACCCAGATCTCTGACCACTGGTTTGACTCTTAGGGGTGTATTATGAACATGGTAATTAACCAGGATGGTTGACTTCCCAAAGGATACAATTTTGCCTTTCTTAGCATTGAGTTTAAGACCATGACTTTGCCACCATTTGTTAGTCAGAGATATACCTTTCTGAAGAATGCTACTGTCTGCAATTATAACCCCCAGCTTGCAATCATCTGATAACTTAGTCAGCCATAAATCTTCAGCATTTGCTTCCATTTCAGAGAAATAGATGCCAAAAAGGAGCAGGCCAAGTCCCCAACCCTGGGGGACTCTACTAGTGACTGGTCTCATGGTGGAGGTGGCCTTACCTATTTTGACCTCCTAGGTCCTATCAATGAACCAGCTGGCTATCCAGCGAGTGATAAAAGGGTTTATACCTAAATTAGTGAGCTTGTCTATAATACTAGAGTGGGATGTTGCATCAAAAGGCTTGATCAGGTTGAGGTAAGCTGTGTGCACAGTCTTACCTTCATCCAATACTTTGAGGACCCTCTCAAAAAAGTCCAACAAATTTTACAGGCATGACCTTCCTTTAACAAAGCCAAACTGTGATAGGTCCACTGTTTGCAGGTAACCTATGTCCTCATTTATCATGTCCATGATGATTGTTTCTGTGGCCTTACATATAAGTCTGGTAAGACTTATAGGTCTCTAGTTACCCAGATCAGTGGTTGGACCTCCTTTGTGCAGGGGAATGACTGTAGCTATCTTCCATACCTTGGGCACAAAATCTGACTGAAGGCTCTAGCTGATAAGTGATTCAATTGGACCAGAGAGGTCACGTTTCATGCTATTTATTAAACATCTCAGGATGTTATTGAGGCCCATTGTTGCAGTGCTTTTGGCATTGTAAAGTGCATTGATGACCTGCTCCCTAGTAATGCTTGGGGACATTGTGTTATGTAGTATTTCCTAATATTGTCTTTTGGTCAGACTTGATGCATGAAGATATTACATTGGGTAAGGAATACTGGACACCATGTTCATGAGTGCAAGGTCAAGGATGTTTGTACACCTGGTAGGAGAATGGATCATCTGTTCCAGGATGTTGGGTATTAATAAAGTTTAGGAATCACCAGGCTTGCACATTAGAAGTGGTGTAGGATTCCCAATCTATACAAGGCTAGTTGAGATCTCCCATAAATATCATAGTGGGTTGAATGGTGAGGGACTCTAGTACATTGAGATAGGTAGTGTGGGTTCCTGGGACATGGAGGGGGAACCTATAAGTTGCAAGGATAATGGTACAACACCCTGTTTATGGTGAGTTGCATAGGTATGGATTTCTATTAAATCTGTCACCTGTATGTTACTGTCATTTAATTTAAATAACCTTCTGAGTAGATATGACCAACAGGATCTGAAAATGGCATAATCGCTAATTCAGACTAGAGATGGATGAAGTACCTGACCATTACGCATATGACATTTCCCCTAGTGGTAGTGAACTCTTTACTTTAGTCATATTTAGGTATGTTGGGCCTAATGATGTACCTCTATTATTGCACCTGCAAAATGCCTTTCTCTCACTCTTATCAGCTTTCATCACACAGTAAATAAAAAACAAAAAAATACCAAGAGGAGATTAGCGAAATGAGTCCACAAAGTTCCAAACAAATAGCGTACCAAAAAATTTTTATTGCCCGCTTTCATCAAACGACTTCATCAGAATAAACTCAATTAAAAAACAAAGCCTTCAATACATTTAATTAACAAGCAATAATCTTAAACAATTAAATAATAATAAAATTTAAAGGCATAGACCATCATGATACAAAAAATAAAGATGTATCAAAATCTTTGTTTATACAAAGTTTACGGTGTTTTAAAAAACATTTTACATTGATGGCCTCATTTAAGCCTGGACTTTTATCTGATTTTAACCTAATCTGCCAGATAGTCTCCCTCTGCTCTAAATAATTTTTAAAATCACCTTTCCTCATATCTGTTGTACATGTTTCTAATACCAAATATATTTGGTATTTTGGCAGTTTTTGTATTTGTTGTTTTATACGGCCAAACCATGGCGGAGGTAGTAGATGACACCTTGCTTAATGTGACTGTCCACCCTACGCCAACATCGGAGGGAGACAACTTGAATAATTTGCTTATAGCTACTTTGGTGGATATTCAAAGTTCCTTGAAGTTTCTTGTATCTAAAGCAAGCGAACATGAAACTGCTACACATACTTCAAGTCCTGTGGAACTTTTTCATGAGATGGACACAGTTATTGACTTGGGTAATGTTATGGAAGCTGAAAGCGGGCGTGGAGCAAAGGAACAGCGTTTGCCATTTCGCGCTCGCAATACCGGAAGTACAGCTTTTGAGCATTTGCTGAGTCGAGTGGAGAACCCTTTCAGTAAAACTGGAAGGTATTCCAGGGATTTAAACTACGAACAACTCAGTGATCAACGTGAACATCTTTTGAGACTGCTTAAGAGGTACAAGTCACTTGATTTAGAGAATTGTTATTTTGCGCACTGTGTTGAGCTTGGTATTGTGCCGAAAGGGCTGAGGTTCTTCAAATGCCCCAATGGGTTTAACCTTAGCCATCCTATGTTTCAAACTTTGGTTACTTTTTTAACGAAGCAGGTTTGCGTTTTTTGAAGTGGTTGATTGATAATAACATACATAAGATGAATCTGCTTAAGGATGAAATTGTTAATATTGAGACTGGTTTAAAAGGAAAATTAACAGCAGACAGTGTCAATGTATTCTTTAAGCAGTTATCACACGAAATTGATCAACATTCAGCTGAAGTTACTAATCGAAAACAGCTGAATTTAACGCGTGATATTGTGTCCTATAAAAGTAAGACTGCATATGACCATTTTGCTTCACACCATCGAGATAACAGTTCTAAAGGACAAGGTGTTAACGTGAATAATAAACGCGCTTACAGCGCTGTTGTTTCTGCCCCCATAACTGACAATAATTGTGTTTCTTCAAACAGTGAGTCTGATAAAGACCAAGATTCGAATATACCTACTGCAGCGAAAGACAGGACTGTTAATAATACATTACTTTGTAATAAAAAAGGTGGTGTTGTTTTAGAGAGTAACCATCATGAATCTACTGACAGTAGTTCCTCCCCTAAATCTGAGAAAGATAATGCTTGTAGAAATAAGTCAAACATTATTTCTTCTGATTCCTCTGCTTCTTCTTCTTCTTTTTTTAATAAAAAGAATCAGTTTAATAAAAAAAACAGTGTTGACTAGAAGCCGGACTTTTTTGGGGTCCAACTCGTCGGGGGACGAAACATAACTGAACATATGGACAGTTTAATTTAACTGATTATGTTTTTGCAGATATTGAGTTAAATGTTTTAAAGTATGGATTGAATTTTGTTCCTAGCAATAGGGCGAATTACAGTAGAACTGTTATTGACATTAAAAAATTTGCAAGGAAATTGAATTTATTTTATTTGATGCAAGACTTGCCCGAAACCAACAAAGTTTTAGTTAAGCCTTCTAGTTACACACCTGGATTACACCATACTATTAAAGTTTACGAAGAGCTTTGTATTCAAGATCTTAACAGTATGTTAAAAGCTAAAAGTTTTGTTCATCATAATTTATCATTGGATGAAAGAAAGGCATTGAAGGATTTACAAGCCTTAACTGGGAAATTTAGATTCATGAAAAGTGACAAGGGTGCCAATATTGTTATTATGGATCAAGAAGCATATAAAACTAACATGTTAAACATTTTAAACAATGTAGATGAATACCAACAGGTCACTCTTTATGAGATTCATAAATGTTTTCGCATGATACATTCTCATTTATATGAAGCTCTCATGTCAGGAGACATTAATTTTGAATTATATGATTTTTGTGTGGTACAGGAACCAAAAATTGGGGTGATTTTCGGGATCCTAAAAACTCACAAGGATTTAAATAATCTGCCATTTAGGCCAATTGTTTCTTCCCCACATTCTATGACAGAAGGGGTTTCTTTAGTTATTGATGCAGTTTTGGGTCCTTTGTTACTTAATGAATCTTCTCATGTTAAGGATTCATGGCATTTCTTGGGTAAATTAAAAATCTTTTCTGAAACTGCAGTTTTTGATCCAGAGAGACACATTATTTTTACTATTGATGTGGTTTCATTATACACCTGTATCCCACATGATGATGGTGTTGAGGCAATACGTAGGTTTTTGTTCAAAAATAAATATTTTACTAGTAATGCTATCTCTACAATTTGTAGGTTATTAGAGATTATTTTATACAATAATTTTTTCTTGTTTGATAATGTTTATTACAAACAGAAAAGAGGGGTTGGGATGGGGTCCCCGGCTGCTCCCGCTTATGCGAATTTGATCATGGCATGGTGGGAGCTTGAATGTATTCCTCAATTAATGAATAAGTTTAATATTAAGTTTTTTTGTAGGTTTATTGATGACTTAGTTTTTATTATTGAAGGTGATTATTACACTGTTGAGGCTTTCATCTCAGAAATTAATTCACAACCAGGTTACTTAAAATTTACTAAAGGTGATGTGGGTTTGAAAGTGAATTTTTTGGACATTCATTTCTGGTGGGATACTGTTGATAATAGATTTCACAGTCGTATTCATAGGAAGGAAACATTTACTAATGGGTATTTACATTTTCATAGTAGTCATCCTAAACATACCATCAAAAATATACCCAGAGGCCAATTTATTAGAGCTTGTCGTATGACCACCAGAGATTTAGATTTGGTTCAAGAATTTCAATTTATTATTTCTATGTTTTTATGAAGAAGTTATGAGGAACAATTGTTGATTGACAGTGGTACTGAAATTTACAGCAAGCGATTAACGCACTACCCAGCAATACTTACAACATCACAAGGAGTTAATTTTGATGGTAATTGTGAACGACAAGCCAAGGGGATAGATTCCAATTTGATTTGTTCTCTTGAAATGAGCAGTGACTGTCATTGGATTAGATCTCTGCTTGAAAAAAATTGGAGAATTATTCAGGGCAATTCTGACATTTTTCGGGTTTTGGGAACCAAACCACATTTTGTGTTTCGTAATAATTATAACATCAAAAAAATTTTGGAACACAACAGTCAAAAACAAAATTCTATAGTAACTAGTAAGAAGGGTATGCACTGTTGTCATCAGTGTAATGTTTGTAGATATATATCTGAGGGACCTTATATAACTGTTGAAACATTAAATAGGACATTAGAAGTACCTGGTTTTGTGAATTGTAACACCCATGGAGTTGTTTATATTAGTATGTGTACTGTTTGTCCTGCGTTTTACATAGGAATGACTACCAGAAGTTTAAGTACACGCATTAAAGAACATCTGTACAGTATAAAAACTGGAGATCAGACCAATGCTTTATACAAACATTCTGTTGTTTGTTCTCCTTTTTTTAAAAAAATCACCTTCTCAGTATTAGAAGCATGTACAATAGATATGAGGGAAGGTGATTTTAAAAATTATTTAGAGCAGAGGGAAACTATTTGGCAGATTAGGTTAAAATCAGATAAAAGTCCAGGTTTAAATGAGGCAATCAATGTAAAATGTTTTTTGAAACACCGTAAACTTTGTATTAACAAAGATTTTGATACATCTTTATTTTTTGTATCATGATGGTCTATGCCTTTAAATTTTATCATTATTTAATTGTTTAAGATTATTGCTTGTTAACTAAATGTATTTAAGGCTTTGTTTTTTAATTGAGTTTATTCTGATGAAGTCGTTTGATGAAAGCGGGCAATAAATTTTTTGGTACGCTATTTGTTTGGAACTTTGTGGACTCATTTCGCTAATCTCCTCTTGGTATTTTTTTTGTTTTTTATTTATTTGGTATTTTGGCAGTTTTTGTATTTGTTTCATCACACAGTACCAGGAAAAACAAGGTCAGGCAGGCTCATGACATATTACAAATTATTCATCTACATACTAATGGGGTCTTTAGTAAATGTGAACTTATTTAAGTATTGTAGGCCTTTGCTTTTTACTATAACTTGATTAAAAATGTCACATTAAAAAAAAGGGAATCAACTTCCCTCGACAAAGTATGTTCTACAAAGACAGAGGACAGCAAGTGAAGTGACAGTAGTAAATAATGACAGCCTGAAGTGTCCTCTGTATGAAAATCAGTGTCTTCTGCATGTATTAGAGAATTTGGGGAATAATGCAGTAGAATATTATGATATGTAGAAAGACATATATAAAAGAAATTGAGAAAAAAATGAAGACATTACTGTTTAGGCAGAGATATTAACAGGGGAAGAAGGGAGGCGGTATCTGCATATTTGGGTAAAATAATGAATGAGGATAGTAGTATAATGAGGGAAATTAAAACTGTAAAAGGAGAAATAAAAAAAAAACACAAGAGCAAATTGTGACATTCATATTACAGCGCATGGAAAACAAAAGAGAATGGAAAGTAAAAAAAAGAAATCCAGAATGAGTTAAGGAAGGATTTGAAAAAGAAATGAGTGAATTGGATGAAATACTTGGGAAAGTAAACATTGACTTGGTATTAGGTCTAGATTGTATGGAATGTACAAGAAATTAATGGAATGTTAAAAACAATATGTTGTAAATTTACTGAATAAATTGTGGAAGGAAGGGTTTGTTTATGAAAAGTTATGTAGTGGGATATTAAAATTTATATAGAAGAAAGATGAGGAGAATAAAATAAAGCATTAGGGACCAATCACACTAAATATCAGAAGTTATAATTTTTTTATGAGAACAATTTAGAGGAGAATGAAAGGAAGGATGTGAGGTATTATGGAAGAAAGTATATATATATATATATATATATATATATATATATATATATATATATATATATATATATATATATATAGAAGAAACAAATGGCTAGCACAACAAAGGTAACCCAGTAGTAAAAAAAGCAGCAAATATTGAAAACACATAAAATACTGCTGTATATAGGGAGAGGTAAAAACGTTAATAAAACATTACAAAATAATACAAAATGGTAAGCGCTTTTGCTGATATGCTCAGCTTCTTCAGACCATAACTTCAAAGTGAAAACAAATCCAATACGTACTCTAAGCATAAAAACTCTATCCAATAAAAACATGTAATCACATCACTGATATGCAAATTAACCCCCTCAATTAAAATCACTCACAATAATTTAAATAGCCTTCTAGCTCTCAGCACTGGTTTCAATACAACTTTGCCATTTAACCCTTTACACTTGCCTGCCTGTAACTGTAAAAGTGTGTGTAGTAAAAGGGAAGGGATGTCAAGAATTATTAGTTGTTAGAGAAATTGTGGATGATATTTTAAGTAAAAGGGAGGATATAAAACTTATGGGAGGTGATATTAGCAAGGTATTTGATGCAGTAGGACATGATGTTTTGTGGAATCTTATGTATGGAATATGTAATAGAATTAGGAGAGGATGTATGTCATTATATCAAAATAATACAGTGAGAGCCTATTACTGTAAAAGTGTCTGTAATAAAAGGGAAGGGAAGTCAAGAATTATTAGTTGTTAGAGAAATTGTGGATGATATTTTAAGTAAAAGGGAGAATATAAAACTTATGGTAGGTGATATTAGCAAGGCATTTGATGCAGTAGAACATGATGCTTTGTGGAATCTTATGAAGTATGGAATATGTAATAGAATTAGGAAACGGTGTATGTCATCATATCAAAATAATACAGGAGTTTTAGTGAATGGGTGGCTGAGTAAAGAAATATGCTTGAAGTGTGGTGTAAGACAAGGATGTCCCATGAATGGACTATTATTTGAAGTGGTAATAAATGTCATAGTGAATGGATTAGCTTATAAAATGAAAGATGGTAGATATGCAATGCAAAACGAAATGGAGATTTCAGTAGCTGTGACATATGCAGAATATATAATTGTTGTTATTAAGAATAAAATATGGATGAGGGAAGTGTTGGTTTGTCAGAATAGATAGTTAAAGAAAATAGGAATGAGCTTGAATAAAGATAAAAGGAAGGGTTTGGGTGATGTGGTGAAAATTGCGGTATGTATTTTTCAATGAATGAAATGTCTTTGCCAGGGACAAAATTTGGGGAAAATGATATCTTCTGCAGAGGACATCTAGATTAGCATTCAAGAAAAAGGCTTATCTGGTGAATTCTGTATTAATGGGAAAAATACCATATATGTCAGACGTTTATATGATCATAGAAAAATATGAAAAGTAAATTGTGCAACTGGTATTTTCTTTTATATGGGGTTCCAGATTAAACCCAGTGAAAAAGAGTTGTGTTGTTTTAAGAGTATATATGAAGAGGGATTGGGGTTACAAAATCCAGTTGTTTATTCTGCTATTTTAAACTTGTTTAAAATGTTAAAGTGGGTAAAGGAAAATAATCAGAAAATAATATTAAGAATGTTTAAATATAAGTACAAAACGTTCTGGGAGATGATGAGAATATGAAAAAGAGAAAAACAATATGTAAATGAAGAAACTAAAAATTATCAAAAAAAAATACTAACATGGAAAATAAAATTGGCGGTGTAGAGAAAGATAGAAGAATGCGGTATAATGATGTGATGAAACAATATTATTGTGTAAATTCATGTGGCAATTTACCAGAAAAAGTGATTAAAGCCATTAAAGTCAGGAAAAAGTGGTGTACCAAGATAGCAGGGTGTTAAGATTCCCTATGGAGACTGGTAATAAATAAGTTACCAGTAAAGGTGAATATGCCATATAAAAAGGAAGTCCAAAGAGTTTGTTTATTTTGTGAGGAGGAAGAGACAACACAGCATATTTTTTGAAATATAAAAGAGTGATGAAACTCTGGAAAAAGTTGTGTGAAGAAACATTTTTGAGTTCTGAACCCAATAGTTAGTTAGTTATTCGTTCATTCATCCATTCATTCATTGTTTGTTAACCGGGGTAGAACACTCATCCTCATGGACCATTTTCAAGTACAGCCTGGGGAGGTTTAGCACTAACATTTTCATAAACAGCAGCTCTGGTGTAGACAACAGTACCAGTTAAAACAAGGTCAGGCAGGCTCATGACATAGTACAAATTATCCATCTACATACTAATGGGGCTTTAGTAAATGTGAAATACTTGGTCAGACTTGATGCATGAAGATATTACATTGGGTGAGGAACATTGGACACCATGTTTGTGAGTGCAAGATCAAGGATGTTTGTACACCTGGTAGGAGAATGGATCATCTGTTCCAGGATGTTGGGTATTAATAAAGTTTAGGAATCACTGGGCTTGTACATTAGAAGTGGTGTAGGATTCCCAATCTATATAAGGCTAGTTGAGATCCCCCATAAATATCATAGTGGGTTTAATGGTGAGGGATTCTAGTACATTGAGATAGGTAGTGTGGGTTTCCTGGGACATGGAAGGGGACCTGTAGGTTGCAAGGATAATGGTACAACACCCTGTTTATGGTGAGTTGCATAGGTATGGATTTCTATTAAATCTGTCACCTGTATGTTACTGTCATTTAATTTAAATAACCTTCTGAGTAGATATGACTAACAGGATCTGAAAATGGCTTAATGGCCGATTCATAGGTTCATAGGTAGGTACTAGGCTATCGGCCCAAGGGCCTAAGTAAGCCTAGCCAACAAGGTTCCCTGACTTCCGCCACCCAAGAAATTTATTTTCCTGTGCCCCTGTCGAGCAGAGCAACAGAAGTGATCCTGGGGTATATTTCCTATTTCCCATCCACTCATCAAGATTCTTCTTGAAGAGTGCTAATGAGGAACTTTGCTTGACATAGATGGGTAGCTTGTTCCAGAGTATGGGAAGTCTCTGGGACAGGAATCTATCCCTCCAGCATGTCCTGTTTATTGTGGTGACAAGGTTTAGGTCCCTACAGCGTGTAGCTCAGAGGGATTGGGATTTCTTTAGGTGTAGCATGTCCAACAGTTCGGGGTTTGACATAGCTTTATATGTTAGGCAGAGATCACCTCAGAGTAGGTGATATGCTACAGAGTAAAGCTGGGTTTTTTTGAGATGGTTAGTGTAGGGCATCTGTTTGAGGCCAGTAATCCTCTTTGTGAGGTACTTCTGTGGCCTTTCCAGCTGCTGCAGATGTCTTGTGAGGTACATTCCAAAAGGGGCATTGTACTCTATAATGGGTCTAATAAGTGTCGAGTAGGGGGGAACAATGACCTCTTTTTTCCTGGATGAGAACTGTTTTGTGATGAGGTGTGCCATGTAGAAGGATTTCCTGACTACTGTGGTGATGTGATTATCAAAGGAGATACTACTGTCCACCTGGGTCACACATTCAGTGTTAAGTAGACTGCCGCCTATGTGGTAGTTCATGGGTACAGAGTTTTTACCAAAGGGGATGACAATGCACTTTTTGGCACTGAGCTTGAGGCCATGGCTCTGACACCAGGCATCTGTCTAAGTGAGGCCCTTCTGTAGGATGTCCACATCATTTGGGGGACTTGACTATGGCTCCTAGTTTGCACTCATCTGTGAACTTCATTAGCCAAAGGCCTTCTGTGTTAGCCTGTACTTCAGAGAAGTAGATACCAAACAGGAGAGGTCCCAGGACTGAGCCCTGTGGTACTCCACTTGTCACTGGTTTGAAGTCTGCAACTTTTACAGTGTGGGTTCTGTCAGTGAGCCAGTTGGCAACCCATCTTGTGATGTAGGGAATTATACCTTGTTTATTGCGTTTAGCTATAATTCCAGAATGGGGGATGGTGTCAAAAGCCTTGGCAAGTTCAAGATAGGCTGTGTGAACCACCTTACCCTCATCTACGGCTTTGGTGACTGCCTCATAGAAGTCAAGCAGGTTCAGGAGGCATGATCTGCCTTTCACAAACCCGAACTGGGTGGGATCCAGAGTTTGGAGGTTACCGATGTCTTTGTTTATGAGTTTCATGATGATATGTTCCATGGCCTTACAGACCAGGCTCATCAGGCTAATAGGGCGATAGTTCCCAAGATAAGTGATGGCTCCCCCTTTGTGAAGTGGGATGACTGTTGCTGTGCGCCATTCAGTGGGCACAAAGCCTGATGTGAGGCTATGATTGAACATGGTGCTTAGGTGGGGAGCTAGTTTGTTCTGAAGTTTGTGTAAAACGCAGCCTGGGATGTTGTCCAGTCCCATGTATGTTTTGTTTTTGGCTTTAGAGAGTGCAGCTTTTACCTGCGTAGTTGTGATTACAAGGACTCTACATTCTTCCTGTATTGATATGGGCCCTTTAGGGAGTGAGAGGGGGGTAAAGTTAGTACTGAACCTATTGGCCAGAATGTTGGCAATATCAGTTGGTTCTGTAATTTTCATGCCTTTGTGCTGTAACTCAGAGCAGATCTGGGTGTTGCTATTGAGATTCTTGACATAGCTATAGAATGCTTTGTGGTTGGCCTTAGAATCAGTGGTGATTTTGTTTTCGTAGCTAACTTTGGAGGATCTTATAAGGGATCTTAGCTTCTTACTGAGGCAGACCAGGGAGCTCCTCCACTCATGGGATTTTACTCTCTTTTGCGACAGTTTCTTCCTTCTGTTGTAGAGTTTGTTTATGGCAGGGGACCACCAGATTGGCTTCCTTTATTTTGGAGGATAGTGTCTTGGTTCAGTTTGGGATAGCACGATCCATGCACTTGTGTAAGTGCTTATAGAGTGCATTTGTGTAGGATTCAGCAGTCGTAACTGTACTGTCCATCTGCATGGGTGTCATGAAGTTCACCACTTCTGTCTTAAGAAGCATGAAGTTGGCTTTGGAGAACTCTTTTACAGTGGTTTCCTTAATGGGGGGTGGGGGCAGGATGTGGATATCTAGGGTAATTACCTTATGGTCAGATCTGACCAATGAGGAGATGACTTCAGGTGTGGAACACCGGTCACTCATGTTGGTCGTGACTAGGTCTAGGATATTGTTGCTCCTGGTGGGGGTGTGGATAAGTTGATCCAGGGCAACCAGTTGATTCAGAGTAGAGATGGATGAAGTACCGTACCATTATGTCTAATGACATTTCCCCTAGCTGTAGTGAACTCTTTACTCTAGTATCAATGTCATATTTAAGTATGTTAGGCCTAATGATGTACCTCTATTATTGCACCTGCAAAATGCCTCTCTCTCACTCTTATCAGCTTTCATCACGCATTACCAGGAAAAACAAGGTCAGGCAGGCTCATGACATATTAAAATGTATTCAGCTACATACTAATGGGGTCTTTAGTAAATGTGAAATTCTTTAAGCATTGTAGGCCTTTGCTTTTTACTGAAACTTGATTAAATATGTCACATTAAAAAAAAGGGAATCAACTTCCCTCGACAAAGTATGTTCTACAAAGACAGAGGACAGCAAGTGAAGTGACAGTAGTAAATAATGACAGCCTGAAGTGTCCTCTGTATGAAAAGCAGTGTCTTCTGCATGACAAAAGGATCACATACTAATTAACATTCCACGGGGTAGTCATACGTCATGCAGATTGTTAAGGATTTACATTCCCACAAACAAACTCATAATAGTCTTGGATGATATCCTGTCTAAGCTAGGAGAAATGTTTAAGTTAAAATAATATGTTTAGGAAATGTAAACCTGGAGTGGCCTAATTTTGACAACTCTTCTATGTGTGATTCTATGTGGCTACTTGGATTTAGTCAGTTAGTGACCTACCAACTAAGGTAGACAAGAAATCTGAAATGAAAGCATATTAGCTCTTATATTGTACCCTACTAATATAAGGTCAGCGAGGGTTGACGTTATCAGCAATCATCCCCCTCCTTTGTACTTCACAGTCTGAATAAAGCCTGTCCTGCCTGTGTTTTTTCTGGATGACAAACATGGAAAAGCTGGATTGGATCATCAGAGGCCAACTCATCCTAAACACCATGTGGCATTATCTAGATGAGCTCCCTTCTTTTCTGTTGTGCAGCTCACTGTTTTGTTAATATTATTATTGTTTTCCTGTATACTCTACCTTCAATGAAGACATTCTGAGTAAAATATGCATCACAACCACGGATGCTTGACAAACTGAAAGCACTGATAGTACTGAAGGATAAAGTATGGGTTCATGGGTTAAGCATTGAAACAGCAAATCTCAAGCCTCCTTATTCTTCTCCAGGAAGTTTGGAGAAGTCTGCAAAAATATAGTAAGAAAAGTACAAAATGGTTGATTAGACAGAGTAGAAAAATGTTTGAGTCCCCAAAAAAGTCTGAAGCAGACCTCTCAACTGTTCCTATTCTGGAGTAATGTTGCTATTTTTAGTCTTGATTTACTCCTGCACACAATGTCCCTAGTTTTAGAAGTATGTCCCTACTTTCAGGCTTGATTTATCCTTTCACACAATTTTCTGAATTTTCCTCATCAGTTATGATCTTTGAAGATGTCTAGTACACTGAAAACCACACCACATAATCAACATGCTTGTGGCAACAATAATTTGAAGAAAGAAGATTCACATCTTACATCTCCCTTTTTCTAAAATAAATTACCTTGTGTGGTAGAATTTTACAATGCAGTTCATGAATGTCTATAGAGTATATACTATCACATTCATGTTCTTTTCTTTCGGTTTTTCCCGGTTAGGGGTCTCCACAGCAGAACTCCAGTCCGCTAATGATTGGCAGTAGATTTTTACGATGCTGAGGTGCCAGCTCAATGCCCAACCTTCAACAAAGGCACGCCCATTCACGCATGTCTTTCGAACACCAGTCGACTGCGGGGAGGACATGCAGACTCCACACAGAAGGCACTCCAGCTGAGAATCGAATGGGAGAACCTCTTGCTGTGAGGCGACAACGCTACCGCTGCACCACCGCGGCATATCTCATTCATGATACGTGCTTATATTTTTCCATCATTTGTGTTACTTTCATTTTTTAATGTGTTTCTGAGTAGTATCCCCCATTCCTACTGGAAGAGTTATGTGGCATTTAGTATTCGAATTTGATGTTAATTAGGTGTCAAGACTTTTAGCTGGGTGTTCCTACTTTTCAAAAGCTTTTGTTCCTATTTTCGCTGTCTGCAGGTTGAGAGGTATACTCTGGAGAATTGTAAATAAGCTTCCTCATCCTGAAAATAAACATACCCCAGCCATGCCACCAAAGGCTACTGAAAACGACTGCAAATTTATTCAGAAACCATTAAAAAAAATAGACATCATAATGTTTGCAGATAAATGAAGTCATTAACTTTAATATAAGAAAATCTCTCCCATAAATGAAAGGCCAAGATAGGCCTGGCTCCATGGTACTGAGAGACAAAGCCTTAACTACAATCTAGATGACTCATGTTTGATTAGCAGCATGGATGCCAGATGGAGGATAGGAATGAAGGGTTGACACCACTTCACCCTTTCTGGGAGTAGGGAGGCAGTTTGTCTCATTAGAGTGGTGACATCTACTGGAATGTAGGCATAACACTCACAATAATGAGCCTTGCAAGTTTCCACTACACAGCAGTGCACTGCTTAATAGAGGGTTGGAACGTCTGGACTTTCTGCAAGGCAGCAATGGCAGAGCTCGCAAACTGCCACTGGAAAGGTCAGGTGGAGGGAAACAGTCCCTAGAATTTAATGATGGTAATACTACTACTCTTGGTTCATGGAATGTAGAACTCAAAAACACAAGGCAATGAAAAGGCCAATAAAGTGACAGCAATGTAAGATTCAATGATTGGGAGGGGGGAGCTGGGATAAAAAAAAAAACGAAAGGCCAGGGTTAAGCTGGATCAAATGGCCTATCTTCAAAATGTATACAATTAGCCTCCTTCTCACTTCATCTCCCTCTGACAGTCCTGGTAAATATTGACATATGAGACAGTATTTTCCTGCTCTTTGGAAGGTAGCATATATCATCATACCCCTTCAAAAGGGGAGTGTATCAGCTGAAGTCAACAATTACATAAGAATTATCTTAAATTCCTTGGCAAAATCCTCTGAATGGATTTTTAACCAATAACTGACAAATTATATTAAATCTCAAGATATTCTAAGGAACTACCAGCATGGCTTTAGAAAAGTTTTCTTTTCTTTCCCTTTCTTCACAAAGAAAAAAAATGGAACAGAGAAGTAGTAAGCTCTACAAAACAAAACAGAAGAGAAAGTAACAATATAAAGGAAAAACTGTACAATAGCAATTAATAGATGTAGCAACAATTATGAGAGAAACATGCATTTTACAAATTTACATGATTATGTTTCAGGTTTATGTCACGGTGAAAATACTGAGGAGCAATGAAAGTCAGGACACGACAGGAAAGGGTGGGGCAGGAGGAGGAGGTAAGCTGTGTTAGCAATTAGGCCCTTAGGGGATGCAGTTGGCTGTGTGGCAAGTACAGTTTTCATAGGAATTTTTTTTTAGTTTCAGCACTGTAGATGGGGAAGGGGCACTGTGGTTCCTTAAAGTAAGGATGGAGAGGAAATGGTTGGTGCAGTGTCGCCTGGTTTGTTGGAGATTGAGTATGGGGGGGGGTTTCAGGAAAGGAGTCTGAGGTTGCAATGTTTGTGTTTAATATAAAATTTGTCAGCTAATGGCAGGAATGTGTTAAGTTGGTGAAGTCTGGAGATGAGAACACCTAGTAGCAGGCCTACTCTGTGCGAGTCTATATTACCAAAGCAAAAAAACATATTCCCGAATACCTAAACATCGACACCTATACCGTGAACCGTGAAAATCCTGAACGCACTAAACCACAAAAAAATATATATCGAACTGTCATAGTTGGCCAACCACACCACCCGCTCCATACTACCTACCCAAAGAAAATAAATAAACCACACACATACAATAGCCAAACCCTACTTCTAACCTAAGGTAAAGCACCAAAACCCTACCTCTAACCCTACACTAAACCCCACATACACAACTAACTATGCACTATCCTTAACCCCTCCCTAACCCTAAGGTCCGTAACTACCGCACACGTCCCCTACACACATACACCCAAACAAAATAAATAATCCACATACATACATTTAACAAAACCCTACCTCCAACACTACACTAAACCCCACACACACAACTATCTATGCACTATCCTTAACCCCTTCCTAACCCTAAGGTCCGTAACTACCGCATACTTCCCCTACAGACATACACCCAAACAAAATAAACAATACACATACATACACTTAAAATAACCCTACTTCTAACACTACACTAAACCTTACATACATTACCTATCTATACACTTACCTTAACCCAAATCCTAACACTAAAGTCCTATCTATCGCACACTAACCTTATGAAGCTATACCGCAGATGGGCCAACCAAAACAAATCGACATTTCGGAATTCGCGGTTTTGTATGTTCGGGATTTCCATACTTCGTGCAATACGTGTCGATGTCTTCGTATTCGCTCATACGGTTTTTTGCATTTGTAATATAGACCCCTCTGTGCTGCACCAGAAGATATTTGACTTTTTTTTGAGGATGAGGCAGTGGTGCTCCTAAGAGGGTGAGTTAGTGATGAAGTAGCAGATTTTGTTTTTTGTAGTTGTAGCATGGAGGAGTTTTCCTTAGTGGATATGACTATTATGGGTTGTCCATCTTTTAACTGGGCTAGAAGGGCTCCTTTGTCTATAGCTGTACTGTCTGAGTTGGATAGGTAGGGAGAGATTTTCCTAGCTCAGAAGACAAGTGAGTTAACATTTTTCCCTTGATTTCTCAATATAGGCATGAAATTTTCATGACTGGTCTCCCCACAAACTGAGAAATTTGAAGGAGTTGACTGTATTTATTAATGTGCCAAAAGGGAAGTGATATTGAAAGACTTTGGACATTTTTTTTTAGTTTTTGGGTGTTGCTAAATAGCAATGTTTTTGTTTTTTTTGTGAAGGTATGTATTAGTTTGTGGTTAGAGAGGCAGGAATTGGAGGCGTTAACGGATTTTTGCAGTTGTATTTCAATTACAGAATTGTTGTGCTGGACTTAAATATTACCAGTTAATCAGTGAAGAGAATGAGTTATAAATTAGGAATGTCATAAGTAGTTTAATAATGAAAAGAAAAGAAATCCTTGAGGTACTCCCATTTAAAGAGATGTGAGCTAACAGAAGGAATAGCCTAATTTCATTTTGAAGAACCTGTTTAACAAGAAGT
>NC_056746.1:362400319-362527819 GCF_019279795.1 Protopterus annectens | reverse complement strand
TTGAGATACACTGGGGCGCTCATGTACAGTCCCTATTGACTCAACGGGATGTGGGTCAAATCAAAAGTTAATTTCCCCATCAGTCTACAGGAAAACCATGTAGTACACAGTGCAACCCTTACAGGATTACGTGGACCCAGATCTCTAGTGAAATTCCAAATAAAGTCAGATGATTTGCAAATAAACTCAGACAATTTGCAAATAAAGTCAGACAATTCCAGTATTAAAAAGAATGGAATACACATTCCTAGCTTCTAAGATGTGTGTGTGAGGGGGTAAGATGTGATGCTAGATTCCTGAGTACAGCATGGCTTATTTATAACTCCATTTCCAAGAATTATGTATACTCCGGAGGCCAAGATCATCCCTTCATAGTATTTTGCTTACAGACATGTATTTTGTTTACATGTGGGCAGAGAACTGCTCCACTCATATGGACTTCCTTAGCTGGATCTTTTTATATAACTTTTCACAGTAAAACTGCCCTGATTCTGTTGGCCAGCTTCAGGGCCTAGGGTTTTCTAATAAGATACAATGGGACTCTCTTGGATTGGGAGACTTGATGAATTCTCTTCATGTCTTGGTTCAGAAGGTGGTGATAAAGTTTTAAAAAGATGGAGCTAAGGTGATCAATTTTTGTCCTGCGTGGGCATACTGATAAAACTACCAATACTTCTAGTTATCTTCAATAACCCACTATCTGGGGACCAAATGGTCATTAGTTCAATTCTTTTACAAGCTTTTTATTGTCTGTGTGATTTTATGGTATAGATAAGAATATAGGAAGAATACTACGCAAGTGATCATAGAGATCATAAGATGCCAATCCATATATACCTTTTTAAGTAGACAGACTAAAAAGTTCATTCTGCCTTTTCAAGCATTTAATAGCGCTTACCTCTCAAAGTGAGCAGGGCTGCATGTACAATTTTACTTACGCATAATAGCACGAGATTTACTACAACACACATTTTTAATGTTTGTTTGGCTGCAAGTTGATCTATTGAAGTTATTGCTGTTATAAAATAAAAGAACAGAAACAATTTTATCCTACTCATTACAGATGTTTGCCAGTTGATCGGATGCATAAATATGTTTTTATCAGCCAGAGAGATTCACCACTGTTATCAAAAAACTAACCTCTTTTTCAGCCTAATAGTAAACAGTACAACTATTCATTAAGAGATTATTGTTGCCGCCTTTGTGGATATTATTTTCTCTAGTTCCATCATAGCACTTTACTGTTGTTTCAGTGAAATGGACATTCTTCATTTCAACCAACTATGATATGTAGTAAGTATTTGGTTAGCATATAGCCATTTGCAGCACAGCACACATTAGAAATATGCATTGTGGAAGGTGTTCAGAGCAAAGGTAGCATGTCCATTCTAGGGCAAAATCAATGTAATCGGACTATGAAAATAAAAATTATGCATAATGATATTAAAATAAGGTCACCTATGCAAATAAGGCACACTAATTATGCAGAACATGACACTGAACATGGTAAAACCATCAAAGGTGCAGCTAGAGTGGAGTAAAGGGGGCAGCCGCCCTGGAGCAAAGTATTAAGGGGGAAAAAATTGTCAGACCTCAAGATGTTGGTCTTCAGTATAATACAGGCATTGATGCCAATATTCCATTTGTATTCAGAACTGAAGAGTTGTAGTGCTCTGTGTGTGGCACAAACTGTAGCATCTGCTTGCTACAAATGTAGTTATAGTTTTAAAGGAGAGAAGAGTTTTTTTATGCTCCCCAAGTTAAAGTTGGGGGAGGGGTCCCAAAGTGAAATACAGCACCAGGTGCAAGAATAAATAGCTACACCACTGGGACCAATTCAGAGACATATAAAACAGGCACCTAATCTGAACACCAAGAATATATGGCATGCAGACAACTGACAATGTTTGGAGAAGCAATAACTACAGCTGAACTCATGTTAATGGCCACATTTGGAGCTAGTGCTTATGATGGCGCACATCATGGCCCACCATGCCACTGCAGATGGTTCCTCAGTGCCTTATTTTAACAAAACCTCTCTGACCAGCAGATTTTTAACTGATTTCATGTGGACAAGGAGACCATATGAAAGTTTGTAGAACTATGTCACCCGGATGGAGACTCAAGGGGGATGCATGGATAACCCTTCCTAATGGACAGTAAGCTACATGTACATTAGCCATCACAGCTACAAGTACCTTTCAGCAACCTACAGAGAATTGTCCTGCAAATCCAAACACCAGTTCCTCAACATTATGCTACAGAGGTTAGAGTCATCATTATGCAGGTATACTACAGCATAAACCACTTTTCTGATCCCTTGGAATCATTATTGCTCACACATTGCCATCTAGGCCCAACTTGGTAGACATGGTATATCATACATCAAAAGGAAGACTTTTTTCATTCCTTCAATGGTCAGGTGGTATAAAGTATCCAGGGTATTATCTATAATGTTTCTGTACACCAAACAGATGATTGCCATGATTCACATATGGCACACATCCAAGTGATACCACTGGTTAATGCAGATGGACTTCCCACAGGGTCATATAGTTGTTAGGTACACATGGAGGTGGGTATAGAAGTTAGTATATAAAATTACCATGCAGGCAGTTGGATACATATAGTGGTGTCAGTGTTGACCTTGCAAGGAGGTTGAAGACACATATAATGGTGTCACTGTTGTGTTTTGCAGATGAAGCTAGATATGTACACCTCCATCCACATCTCCTAGCGCATTGCAAAAATGGAGTACAACACTGGCCATACAGAAACATGGAATGTTGTGGAACACATTTTTGGCCAACTGAAGGAATGTTTCTGTGATGATGTGAGATATTGCCAGCTATGCCAGAAGAAGTAGGGCAATGGATATGTAACATATGCTAGCATAGCTAGCTGGATTTTTGTAGAGAACTGTATGTCATTTGTATATCAAACTGATTTGTACAGGTGCTTGTGCTGAAAAGGTATTTGTAAAGCTGTCTGTGTTAAAAATGTACCAACAGTGGGTCCTGCTAGACAGAAAAGAAATATACCTGTATGTCAGACCGTATTGTAACCGCTGAAATGAGTATATTGTAGCAGATGTTACTGGAAGGGAAGAGGTTAATCTCAGTCCAGCTAACTTTGAAAAATAGTGTGAAATTAAATTACTCAGTTTATGCCATAAAGATTTTATCTTACGCTTCTGATTGCAGCCAGATATAAAATGTCTCTGAAAACCAGGATTAGGAATCCTACTGTATTGTCCTTAGGGGTGAACTAATTGCTGTCCTGGAAGAGTGGACATTTTTGAAATGGTTTTAAAGCTTCCAGATGCTATAATACATCTTAGCAAAGCTTTATGTGTGTGTATGGTAACACACATGTGAAATATTCTGACTCATTTTCTAGTAAAGGGGGTAGCGGGGAAACCAGAAGTCAAGTGACCAGATGTATGTGATGTTATTCTGTAATACAGCACTGAAATAATGATTTAATACTAGAAGAGACAGATGTATCGGGGCAGTCTGTTTTTGAAACCTGACAAAGAAGGATCACTCACCCACTTAGTTAGGTACTGTTTTTCTGTATCTGTGTGAATCTATCCATCTCTGTTATCTTTAATATTTCTTGTGATTGAAACTCTGGTGTTTATTGTAAATAGATATTTAGCATTTTCATGTTCTTTTATTATTTATCATTAAATATATTTAAACGTTTCATTGTGGCTGGTCTTTTAAAGAATATTTTAACCTTTGAGAGTACTTATATTTATTTGGTGACAGTGTGGCTGCACATGAAAACCTTGCTGCATTGGTCAAACACTACCATTTGTATTAGTATTAATTTTACTCAGTATAATTGGGTATCCTTGTAAGAGCCTTAGAGTGTCTGGCTTTGGAGTGTTTTGATAGTAGTATCTACCTTATAGTCTAGGCAGAGGGAGCATAGCTGGTGAATCTGTGCCAGCCTTCCTGAGGTGTGAATGTGAGTGTGTGTGTGTGTGTGTGTGTGTGTGTGTGTGTGTGTGTGTGTGTGTGTGTGTGTGTGTGTGTGTGTGTAAATCAAATCTCAAAGAGTGTGTGTATATCAGCTACTTGGAGCAGGGACTCAAAGCACTGGTTTCGCAGAGAGTGTGGTGGAGGACATGGCTTGGAACACTCAGCTGAGGACTCAACTCTACAGCTGTGTCAATGGAGAGTCTTATTTGGGGCCTAGAGAGAGAGAGAAACCCAGCTCATGGACGGATTGTGCTCCCTATGTCCTCTTAAGGGAAATTGTGCTTGGTGCAGAGAGCTACATCTGAAAATACTGTGTATATCTACTTTTGTTCAAAGTGAATGTCCCTAACCAGTGTCTGTGGTGATGATTGAGACTCCCTGATCACTGGCTCATGGGAGGTGCATCACAGCTTCCACTACCTTGGTGCATCCCATTGGGCATTGTATCTGAGACCTACAGCCAAATATTTGTTGTGTGCATCATTTTGCATAACTGCAAAGTGAAATCAGCTTGGAAATATCCCAGCAGGGCCCACCATAGCAGTAGGAATAGCTCCATAAAGTACAGTAAACAGTCAGGAATGCAAAGGAAGCAGGGGCACCACATTCAAGGCAGAGGTGGGTGCATTGCATTGCTGCACTTACAAAGAGATGGCATCTGGTCCACAGCTATGGACTATGAGACAGAAAATACAAAATAAAGTGATGCATGCATTATCACACTAAGCCTATGTAATGCAGTGCACTGACTGTCCATGCTGTCCATCAGACATTAACACATATATGCAAATTATAGGCTGGACTATCTTATGGGAAATCATAATAGGTGGATGTGATAACAATGCATTCTGGGAGCAGATTTTAGGGCAAGGGTCATATGTGGTGGATGTGATAACAATGCATTCTGTGAGCAGATTTTAGGGGCCAGATATCACATCTATCAGTGGGGAAGGGGAGGGGAAGAGCTATCAAGTCATGAACGTTGGCTATGTGCATTGCGCACTCTGTGCTGTGCTGGAGTGCATTCTTGGGAATCAATGTAGTCTGTGGCAAGGATGGCATAAAACTATAGCAGTGTGCATGTACATCCTGATGGGGTGCTTCATGACAGGAGCCAACAGATGTACAGTGTCTCCAACCAGGATGATGGCCATGAGTAACCATGATGCTTCATCTGCTCATACAGGATATTGAAGATGTAGAACTGCAGGAGCTAGAGTATACAGCCTGGTGAGGTGTCCCAGGCCTGGAGTCTGAACAGCATCAGTAGCTATGACCACAAGATTAGCCATACTCAGGACTGGTGGGTAAGTGACAGAGCCAATGGTGATACTATATGAGGAAAGTGTTGATGTAAGCAAACTTACCATAACAGAAGATGTTCAAATGATTACTGCTCCAGTAGCATCAGCTATATAGATTATATCATGCAGTGACTATAACAGCCTCCCAGCTTCCAAAGCTTCAGAGCACCTTCCACATACCCAAACGATTAGTCAACTAGAATTGAGCTGACTAAAAAGACAGGTTTGGGTGCCAAGCCCATCAGAGCTCTCAAGCTGACAGATAGAGGGAGGCTGAGTCCTGAAAGGACAGTTCAAAGAACAACAAAAAATAAATGTCCACACCCTGGCATAAACAACACACTAAAAAAAGCAAAGGGGCTGGAGGGGGAAGCAGCTACTGCAACACCGATCATTTAAACATCTACTTGTTATGGTGAGTTAACTTACACAACTATACTGTGATGTTCTTCTTATTGATCGCTGCTGCAGTAGCTTAAGCTCTATGGGTAGATTACCATAGCTTACAAATTTTGAGAAGTGGAAGGGGAAGGGTCCAGAAACCCCTGTAAAAATGATCCTAGCAAAGCCTGATCCAGACCTACAGAAGGAATTAAGCTTGTAGTGCCTTGTAAGTGTATGTTTAGAGGACCAAGTGTCTGCTGCTAGAATACTTCTAGAATCCATCCCTTTCCAAAAAGCCATAGATTAAGCCAATGCCCTAGTACAGTGGGCCTTGACCCTACCTGGAATAGTTTTGTTGTGAAGAACATAACAAAAGGTAATATCCTTAGATAACCATTTGGAAATAGTTTGCATTTACACTTGTTGTCCCTTCTTCTTACTTTCATAAGAAATCAACAACAGATCCAATGAGATGAAAGATTTAGATCTGTCAAGATAGTACCTGGACATCCAAGGTATGGAGTATTCTTTCTCTCTCATTTTTAGGATCAGTAAATAAAATGGGTGAAAGGATAGCTCAGCTTAAAGTAAACTCAGGTACCATGTTAGGCATAAAAGAAAGCTTAGTTCTCAAAGAAATCCTGTCTCTGTGGAAAATGAGAGAGAGATGACTCAACATAAGAGCTTGCAACTCAAATATTCTTCTTGGAGAGGTTAGAGAAATCACTAAAACTGTTTTCCGTGTTAATAATCTCAAGTCAGACAGATTAGCTGCTTCAAATGAGAAACTGTTAGCTTCCCTAACACAAAATTAAGATCCTAAGAAGGGTCCACAAGTTTTCTTGGAGGCCTCTTAAGCTAAACCCCTTTCAAAAGCATTTTGACATAAGAATGCCTTAAAAGATGAGGACCCTTGGGCAGACATGCTGAAATGGCTGATAAATAAACCTTGAGTGAGGAGTAAGAAAGACTATAAAAAAGTAACTCGCAAATATTGTAATACCAGAAAACAACTAGTCATGGATGGGTGCTGGTAGTGTTGTTGGCATCAACTAGAAAACCGTTTACATTTGCTAATATATTATTTTTCTAGTAGCAGGCTTTCTAGCCTCCATTAATACCTGCTGCACACCCTCAGTAAATAGATGCCTAAACGGAATGAACCCTTTATCAGCCAGGCAGTCAGTTAAAGTTGATTGGGGTTAGGGTGTTTCAAACACCCCTGATTTTGTGTGAGTAGATACATTCTGTGAGGAAGCTTGTAATAATTGCCCCTGGCCACTTCCAAAAGAAGAGAGACCCGCTGTTGCCTGGGCCAGAAAGGGAGTTACCACACTGATCTTGGGGGATTCCTTCTTAATCCTTATAAATACTTTGAATATCAGTAGAAAAGGTGGAAAAGCATACAAGACCATTCTTGCCCAAGGGGAAGAAAAGACATCTGTCTTCCAGGCCTTCCTGCATGGAGTTTTGCAGTAGAATCTTGCCAGCTGATTATTCAGAGAGAAGGCAAATGAAAAAGGCAATCTGTTATAGGAACTCCCCACAGATGAAGCAAATCTTGGAAGACCCCTGATCTTGTCTGCATACACGAGTGTCTGCTTTTGTCCTGCTCAACTTGTGTGACACACAATATTGCTATGACACAATGAAGATGCCTGCAGAGTGAGATTGTGCTGTGAAGTTATATCCCAAGCTAATATAGCTAGTCTGCAAAGGTGATATGACCTGGTTCCTCCTGCTTCTTGATGTACCACATGACTGTGGTATTTTCTGAAACAACTTGAAGAGATCTGAAGAGGGACTGAAGATGATTCAGAGAGTCGAGCGCCTTGATCAGAGCAAGCATCTCTTTTATATTTATGTGCTTGCATCTGTCATAGGTTATCCTACACACCTTGCTTACACTTTTATCCATCCTGAAACAGGTCCCCAAGCAAAGTCCAAGGTGTATGACTGCTTTTGATGAGGAAGGGAGAAGGGGAGATCCAAATTTAAGGATATTTGTTGTTTTCACCAAACAATTTCTCTTCTGACAAACCCCAGCTGTGGAATTTGAAAAGACAAAGGATGTTAGTGTTTGGACCAAAGAAAATTCAGATACCATTATATATTTTTCATCTGGAGTCATACAAGGACTATCATGAGAATTGTAGATGTCATGAGACCCAAAATCCTGAGGTACTCCCTTGCAGTGTCCAAAGTCTGAGTGGAAAACCTTAGAATACAACTAGATATAGATCTGTTTTTCCCAAGGAAGAAAAGCTCTTTGAACTGACACCCCAGGAACACAATCCCAAATTATAGCATTTCCAAACTATATCATTAGTATTTTGCCAAACTGTTAATTTAACAGTTTGACAATTACATCACTAATTTACAATTACTTACCTACCTACACTCCTCCAGCAATGTTAGAGCTGTAACACAAAATGACATAATCGCCTCTGCCCTCCCATGAATCTTAATGTCATAAACATAGCTTACTACATATTTAAAAACAGTTTTTTATGCATGGGTACGAAATGACTGTTTTTGTATAAAAAATTGTTTGCATATGTAATGATGCATGCAAACACTTTTTTATACAAAAAACAAAGGTTGTTTTGTACCATTAGGCTTGATCTTTAAGAAAGATCCCTAACTCTTCCTCTCAGGAAACAGCTACCCTCCTGAATAAACACTTTATCTCTTTCATCCAAAATCTGGTAACCTCTAAGCCAAACTCTACTTCTACACCCACCTCTCCAAGTCCCACTAACACAACTTTGTTTTCTTTTGAGCCAGTTGCCATTACTTACATCAAATCTCTACTACTCAAGCTAAAACCTTGCTCTCCTTCCACTGACAATCTATCTCCTACATTCCTCAAACTTGCTGCTGACTCAATTGCCTATCCTGTATCTATACTAATTAATCGATCTATTCTGGAATCAACTGTCCCCACCCTTTGGAAGTCTTTCTTCACTATCCCTCTTCATAAAGGTGGAAACTCCACTGACCCCTCAAACTACCGACCCATTGCCATTCTGTCACCCCTCTCCAAGATATTAGAAAAATGTATTCACTCACAGCTTCTCAATCTCTTCCTCACACACCACTTACTTACCCCTACCCAACATGGATTTCATCCTCACCACAGCACCACCACTGCCCTCCTCTCCTTCACTCATATCATTGCAGAGGCCCTAGACAACAATAAACTCATTTCCTGTCTCTTCCTAGATCTCTCCAAAGCCTTCGATACTGTCTCTCATCCTCTACTACTATCCAAACTTGCAAATCTCCACCTATCCCCCTCTGCACTTGCCTGGTTTAATAGTTACCTACCTGGCAGGGAACAATCTGTCAAATGGCTCTCATCCTCCTCACCTTTCCTTCCCATCTCCACTGGTGTTCCCCAAGGCTCCATCTTGGGACCCCTTTTGTTTAACATCTTCACCAATGATCTTTACACCTCATGAAAGAATCCTCCCTTATTCAGTATGCCGACGACTCCACACTTATATCCATCTCAAATAACATTCCTGAACTACACTCCCTGACCCAACAGGCCCTACTATCCATGGAACAATGGCTCTCTCACAACCTATTGATCCTAAATCCCAAAAAGACCAAACTCCTACTTTTCCTTCCCCGTTCTCTTTCTCATCACAAAACCTCCTTTTTTATTACATCTTCTAACAATACAAATATCCAACCTGACACCACACAAAACTCCTAGGGGTCATTATCGATGACAAACTCAAGTTCAACCTACACATACTCCAATGTATAAAAAAAAAAAAAACAGAAACTAGGTCTGCTATATCGGAACAAAAAATTCCTAACCCCTGAATCTAGACTTACCCTAGGCCAGGCACTCCTCCTCCCCTACCTCTTATACGCCACCCCAGTTCTTCTCAATATCCAGGCCTCCACTCTAAACAAACTGCAACAGACACCATAAAATAGCCAGATTCATTATTAACTCCCCATACAACTCACACCACTGCATTTCTTTAAACTCTCTTCAATGGCTTGAACTTCCCCAGTTTCTGCTATCTTATCAATTTCATATGCTACACTCTATTCTTTATAAACCCTCCTTCTGTCCATCTCTATCTTCCTTAGTCTCCATCTACATCCCATCCCGGACCCTCCGTACTTCTAACCAACAATTACTTAATATCTACCACCCAAAAAGGTCAGTAGGCAAACTACTCTACAAACACACCCTTGCCCATGCTTGGAACAAACTTCCCCTTGACTTACGTTCAATCTCCCACACCTCACACTTTAAAAATGAACTAAAAGCTTATTTTTCTCAATTCCAGAACCTGCCCTTGCCATGACCCTACCTAGTCTTCCTTCCCTTTATGTACCCTCAAAAGGACCATACTTAGTACCTCATTACACCTCTCTCTCCAATGTGTCTACTATGCATTTGCACAATTGTATACAAACAAAAAATGTTCATTGTTGACCTATTGAACTATATCAATATAAAATTGTTACTTAGCTTCTTTTTAATACAACTTTAACTTTATGCATGTTTCCCAACATATGTGAATCGTTTTGCTATAACTACTATGATATCAATATTGTTTAAAATTGTACTTGTTTTGAAATGTATTACTGGAGCTTTTCTCCTCGGGTCTCCACTGAAAATGGGCCACAAGCCCAGTTGGACAAACCTGTTTAACAAATGTCAATAAATAAATAAATATAAATAAATAAAAGCTTGAAAACCGGATGAACAGGAATGTAATTATAAGCATCTTTTAAATCTAGTGTTGCCAAGAAGCTTGAATGAGAAAGAATAGGTTACAGATTATAAAGTGATATCATTTTGAACTTAGGCATTATCACAAGCAGGTCTAAGAAAGAAAGCTCCAGAAATAGTCTCCAAGCATCTCCTTTCTCTGGCACTAAAATCATCCTTGAATAAAAATATTTACCAGCTTTGGAAGGAGGAACTGGTTCTGTCACTCCCTGGAATAGCATGTGATGAAGGACAGGTGGAAAAAAAGACAGTCTGGTCTGGTGAATGAGGAATAACCCCCTAGACAGAAGGAATTTCCACTCACTGCCTTCTGTAACCTTGTTGAATGATCTTCAGAAACCATTTGTCTGAATATATCTGTTGTCAAAGAGAAAAGTGGCAATTCAGACTTTCAGGAAGGGAAAGGGGTCTGCTAGGCTGATAGGAGGAAACAAGGTCCCTTAAATAGTCAAATTGACTTGTTGGACTGTCTTTGTTTTTTGGGAGGGGTTCCTGAATTCTTTTTGGAACATCCTTGCCATTTTGCCAAAATTGGATGGGGGGTGGGGGTTAGAGAGTCCCTTAGAAAATTTGAAAAAGGAGGGCAGAAAATTCTTTGCGATTCCCTGAATTAACTTAGCCCTTTCATCACACATTCTGATCACTTCTGCAGCAAAGGAACCAAAAAGTGAATTTCCAGTGAAAGAAGAATTTAAAATCTAATTATTCACATCCTCTTGGTAAGTTCCAGTAAAGCAGACAGGCAAACCTCCTCAAATCAGCACCAGAGGCCATAGCCCTGGAAGAAAAACGAACTGATTGCACACACTGTAAACGGACAGCAGTGACTAGTACAGTAGAAGAAACTAAATAATTTAAAGCAGAAGAAAAAACTGCCTTGCGCACTGAGGGGACCCCAACAGCCACAGAAGACATGGCTAACCCCACAGTCCATAGGGGTTGTAGGTGCTACACCTGATAGATCTAGGGTACAAGATGACTGGTTTGAGGTACAACAAATACCCACAGCAGAGTCACCCACCCAGGGCTGAGGCAAATTACTAGCCTGCTGTGGTGGCAAAGGCTGTTTAACTTTCTTTTTGTGGCTGGAATAAGGACTGACCATGGGAATGACATGATCTAGCCGAAAATGGTGCCTCTTTCCTGTGGAAGGCAAGCATCACAAACCAGTAAAAATTTAAAGTTGTTAAAAGTCACTTTTTCACATAAAAACACAGTAAAAAGCATTTTAAAATACATAGCCAGCTCCAAATGGTAAAATAAACATGTTTTCTCCACATAAATTTTTTTCAAATATTTTAACTTTTAAACAGGAAAAAAAATTATTATTTAAAAGTACAATACAGTGTCGTGGCAGTCCATTAAAACACAAGCTCTTAGCTCTAAAATAACTTTCCTAAACAGTAAAGTGTTAATAAACAAACAATTTTTATAATGGGAGTTTTCTCCCCCAAAGAGAACTTATCTGCCATGTAAAGGAACAGCACAAGCCAACTGTCAGTCTTCAAAAGTCTCACAGGAGTGTACTGTTCAGTGGCAGAAAAACTCTCAAGTGCTTAGTGTTCAATCCGTTTTTTTAGTCAGCTCATAGGTTTGCAGGTTCATAGGTGTTTACTAAGCTAATAACCACAAGGGTCTTTTTAAGCCTAGCCATGCATCCCAAATCTCTGACAAGTTCTGGTACCCTTGATAAGTGTAAGCAGGAGCTTGAGAGATGAAACATTTACAAGCAGGGGACTGGGAGATGAATCATTTACAGATTGCCTGCATCCATTAGAGACATAGGTGCCAAGCCAGGGATGAATTTCCTGTTCTCCATCCAATTGTCCAAGTTACACTTGATTTGGGTTATGGAGGAACTCTGCTTCACATGGATGAGGACCCTGTTCAAGAGACACGGTAGTCTCTGGGATGTATACCTGTCTCTCCAGCAGGTCATATTTATATCACAGGTAATGTTTACATCTTTAAAATGGGTAATTCTGGTGCTGTTTATTTTGTGGATAGGCAGGAAGTCCATCAGAATGGAGTCAGAGAATGCCCTGTATGGCAGGCATAGCTGTCCCTTCAACAGCCTGTAGGAGACAGAATACAGGGATAGGGCTTTGAGGTGGTCTGCATAGGACATTTTACTTACACCCTGTATTCTTTTAGTGAGGAACCTCAGTGGACATTCCATTTGTTGGATATGTCTGGTTAGGTACATACCAAAGGGGGAATTGTACTCAGTGATAGGTCTGATGAATGCTGAATACATTGGAACAATGACTTCCTGGAACCTAGATGTCATACCTTTGTCTATAAGTTGTGCAACATAGAATGATTTTTTCACTACTGTAGACATATGATGGACAAAGGCTAGATTACTGTCTAGGTATGTCTCTAAGTCCCTGATTACTGGTTCAGCTCTAAGGGGTGTGCTGTCAGTATGATAGTTACCAGAGGTGGATGACTTCCCAAAGGATACTATTATGTATTTCTTGACATCTAGTTTTAGTCCATGGCTCTGACACCAGTTGTTTGTCTGTGTCAACTCTTCCTGGAGAACATTTATGTCAGTGGGGGATTCAATGACAACTCCTAATTTGCAATCATTTGCAAATTTACTCAGCCAGAGACCATTGATATTGGCCTTGACTTCAGAGAAATAAATGCCAAAAAGGAGCAGTCCAAGAACTGATCAATATGATACACTTTTCAGGTATGTAAGCATAAGGACTTAGCTGATCCATACACCCACAACCCCGTTTCACACATGGGGTCAAGGTGTCACTTCAAAGGTGATAATCATCTAGAGCCAAGGTTTACACTGCTGGGTGGCTAGCCCGGCAGCAGTAGTTCTTCCACACCACACACTCGCATGTGCATTCACACTTATGGCCAGTTTAGTGTCCCCGATCAACCTACTGCATATCTTTGGAATGTGGGTGGAAACTGGAGCACCTGGAGGAAACCCACACAAACACTGGAAGGACATGCAGACCCCACAAAGAAGGCACTCCAGCCAAGAATCAAACCAGGGAACCTCTTGTGGTGAGGCAACAACACTTTCTGCTGCAGCAGTGTGCTGCCCTCTTGAGCTGTGTAATGGTTTGGGCACATGGAAGGTGCCCTAATGCTTTGGGAGCTGGCCAGCTGTTATATTTTATGCAGGATATAACCTGTATAACTTAGACTACTGCAGCAATGATCAATATGAAGCGCATCAGTCTGCATTTTGTGGGTATTCTTAGCCTATGATGAGCCACCTCACATCTAGACTCTTCCACATCCATGGACAGCATGACCTGCAGAGGCAGACTGTTAAGTAGCTACCATGTGGCTTAATGAAGTGCCCATGTAGGCAACATTACCTACCAGTGACCTGAGCAGCACCATCTGTTCCCTGTCTCTATACTCCATGTCACTGTGCGCAGGGACTACACGTCATCCTGCAGGCAATGAAGATGAAGTATACACAGGTTACACAATCTGCTGATGTATGTCAAGTATTGTACCCAGGTCAGGGGCAGATCTGGAGTCATGGAAGTGCCAGAAGCCACCATACTTATCCGATAGATGCCATGTGGGTTACTGGCTCATTGTAGAATGATTGAGGCTCGGTGTTACAGGGCACTTGCCAAAGACTGATGAGGCTGGGGATTCAACCTGTCCCTCCATAGGGACCTCATATTTGGGGGATGTGTGTGAGTCCTCCTATATTAGTGTTGCTGACAGTGCCACAGTGTCATTAGACTGTGCAATGTGCATATTATCATTATCACCAGTCACAGGTAATTTGCTGACATAAGTCATGTGTTCTCCCATTGTACTAGAGACCCTACCAGTAGAACCTGTGAAACAATAAACACAAGATACCTGTGGCAGTACTCAAATATATGCCTAATGACCGTGCAGCAGGCATACTGACAGATGACACAATATATGAATAACATATGGGCACATACATACCTTGTTGTGCAGACAGTTGCTATTTAGATATGCAGAAGCTTCTTAATGAATATTCCCTGCCGCATTCAGTTCGCTGTACAATACAGATGTAATGGCTATTACTAAGTTGGTGCATCCCCTACAGACCACTTGCAGTCACTGCCAGGCAAGCTCCCATATCCAATCCACCAACGGATATGAGAGTCTGCTCTCCCTCCCCAGATAGGAATATCAAGAACTCCTTTGTGACCTGCTTCTATGTCAGTGACCTACCTTTTGTTTTAGACATAACGTTGGCAATGTCCTGTGCCTTTGTCTTAGTATGCAACCTTTCACCACACCTGTTGCAAAGATTTATTATGATCAGCCATAGCACAGATGTCCTGCGCCATTTCCTGTTTCATGTGGTCCTCATAAATCTTGTCCATGCTACTTTGCATGAGATGCACATGCCATGGGCAAATAGGCAGTAAAGGACTCTTATCATGGCAGTTAAGCTGATGAGGACATTTAGCATGCCTGTCTCTGAATACCTACCCTAATACAATGCACTGTCCACCCTGACTGGCACCACCATTCTCCCCCTAGGGCTAGGGACATGGGTTCATTATGGTCATGCAGGTAACCTGTGTCAATCATAACTCAGTGGCTGTTTGTGTTGTAGTACTACAATACACATCATGTGACATCTAGACATGCATCCATGCACACAGCCTACTATTTTTATTCCTTTATTGAACATATGTGGGTGGACATGGCTTCATCAGGTACAGGAACAGCAGGGTTCTGGTCTGGTGTCCAATGGAAAGCAAGCTTTTTTTGTTCTTCCTCCACAAGGATTTTAAGGTGTGGCCACTGGGCCATTATGATGAGCCATTGTACAAGGTAGATGCATAGCATGAGCTTACCAGGACAATGAGTGATGCCAATGGCATCACCCATTCTAGTGAACAATGCCGACTTTGATACAGTGACCTGTGATGGCATCACTTTGACGTGCTACAAGAGTGGGAGGCAGAGGTTAGGGGGAGAGAGAGAGAGAGAGACAGACAGAGTTTTATTGTTAGTCTTCTTGTATTATCATCATCCAGAGTACTGAAATCTTCCTACTTTTTTTTTTTACAGTGGCCAGAAAGCATCAGTCCAGTATGGAGGGATGTTGCTGAATGAAAGAGCACATCTACCAGCTATGGGGTGCATATGCCATGATCATATGGCATGAGCCCTAATGTATTATGCAGCTGCATTTTGTGTTTGTAGGTTCATAGGTTCACAGGTAAGTACTAGGCTAGTTACCTTTGTGGGCCATTTTAAACCTAGCCAATTTCCCTTTCAAAAATGAGAATCAAACCCTGTGCCTTGTATCTATAAGGTAAATACCTTACACGCTACACCAATCTTAAGAGTAACATGTTCCATTTTTTACTGTTCCTTTTGAAGGCCAAGTTGTGGATGATAAAAACAAGGAATGACAGCCACATCTGCATGCGCACACAGTCAGTCTGACTGCTAATGGTGTCCTGGAGGCCTTAATAGTGTCCTCTGTGGCCAATTCTCAAGGGGGTGATGGCTAAACTTCTGGTAGTGGTATGGAGGGGCCCCTGTGGTCTCCTGGTGGTAGTTGAGGAGGCTGGTCTTACCGCTGTATGCCCATCCTAACTGTGGAGACTCCCCCCTGGTGTAGTTGGTCAAGTCACACAACCAGCAAGCCCCAAACATTGGGACATGAGTGGCAGAGCCTGCACATGATATTGACCATGAGGGTGGCTGATGTCTGTGTAGACTGGCCTCTGTCCAAGACTGGCATTCACCATATAGCCTGTCCTATCCCCATCCAGCTGTTCCTCTGCTTTATGTGTCATTCCACATACCTTGTTTGTTACCTAACCCTCCCCATCACCAGATGCCCCCCTTTGTCTGTCTGTGTCCATCCATTGTTGTCTCCACCTTTTGTTACATTACCAACAACTCCGTACACACACAAAATGCAACTGCACAGTGCAGAATAGTTCATTGCTACCATGGGAGGTGCTCTTTCCTCCTCTAGCATCCCATCCATGCTGGTGTGCTGCTTCTTTTCTGTTTGTCTGTCCCTCAAACATTCCCTTCTTCCTCTGTGTTCATGCAACCCTTCTTTGCTACCTTTTTCCACCTATCCTTTATCTTTTTATATTACAAATGGGAGTCTCCCTTTTCCAGCACTAGCACCACCACCATCTCGTGTCATGCCTTATGGTTTCCCTTGCATGTTTTCCTCTGCTTGTTATTCTTCCTTTTTAACTTTCCTGTCCCCCTTTATTCCACATTTATTGTTAAGAACTGAGTTGGCATTGTATTGTGCTGCCAACCCAGTTCATATGGTCTGACAATCTGATAACAAGAACATTGTTAACACAACTCTTGTACTGCATCTACCTAACTCTGCTTCTCCCCATAACACGGCTTGACTACTTTATAAAGGAGTCCTGCAATCTCAGCCACATCCCACTTCTGCTTAAATGCTAGCCGCAGACTATGATTTTATTTATTTTTCATTGTTTGATAAAAAGTGGTTTGAATGATTCATAATAAACCCATTTCTGTCAAAGCATTTACCAAATGCAATTAAGGGAGCATCAGAACAAAAGCAGTATTATTTTCCAAGCAGTTCGAAGTGGTAATAAGCCAATGAATACAATAAACATAACAACAGTAAAATACAGATGTGTTAGCAGTAAACATATGTGTTGTCTCCCTAGTGTGTATATTGATATAATTAATTATTAATTATTATTATCTATCACTGTATATATATTGTATATTATTGTGTGTCTTTAGTAAAGCATCCAGAGCAAAACAGTGTAGAAGTATTCAGTAGACACAGTGTTCTAATTCTAATGCTATCTAAAAACACAGTGTATGTTAAAGTGAGTGTGCCACTGTATTACAAAGGAGGCACATGAACATCTTTCCTAGCTGGTGTAGATTCAAAAACTGCTAGAGTGGGAAGTGAACATACTAAGGCAAGGCAGTAAGCTATGTGCATTACTCAAAGGCTAAAGACAAAATTACGTTGGAGGTTGAGAAGGAAACAGAATGGCTGCATAGGTCAGTTACTGAGTGTCTCAAAGTTTCTGCAAAATGATTTGCACTTAGTTTGGAGTCTAGGGCTGATTTAAATTCATAACATTACAGATGTGGTAAGTACCTAATCCTAGTTATTTGCTTGTTATCAGGATTAGAGCACTGAACTACACAGACCTTTTTTAAGCTCAACAAAGAGCACTCACTAATGCAGGTTTTTAGTACATATAAAGGGAATGCTAAACTCAAAGTACGCCGTTACCATGTGCTACTTTATATAGGAGCTCCGAATGGAGATGATAAATCAGTAACTAAAGAAAAGTAGCATTCCTGAAACTGAATTCCTCCTCAAGTCTTAGTGAGTACCTTCGCGAGGTTGACCCTGTTTTTCACAAAATCTCACCAAGATGACACTGATATATAGACTGTATTTTATTTAACATATATCATGGACAGAAGTAGGTCAAACATTTAAAAAAGAGAGCTGGGTGCACAAGACCCAGGATAAAAATGTGCCCAATCCTGGTAGGCACACTGGTGCCAGGACTGGAAAAGATGACAGTGTAGAATCTTCAAAATACAGAAACATTCCTAGAATGGGGCCAGACCAGGCCTAGAGGGAGGATGTCCCCCTGTTGTAGAAGGAAGTAGTAATCCACAGAAAAGGCCAAATAAGAGCCATAAAGACAATAAAGTGGACTATTGAGGATTAGAAAGAAATTATGTATTGTTACTATTATGCAAAAAGCCCAGAATTTCCAGACATAAGAGATACAAAATGATTAAGAGAGAAATTAGAGGAAAGAAAAATACTTTCACAAGAAAAACTGTCAAAAGCTTCAAATAAAAATTTGCATTCATTAATGCAACATATTTGTGAAAAACAGTATATAGATCAAGAAACTTTGATCTGTTTGGAAAAACAAGCATCTGAGGAAGTCCAAAAATATAAACAACAAAACCTAGAGATTTTTGAAAAGTATAAAAAAGAAATATGGACATGGGAAAAAAAGAGATTTGATATGGTGCAATATTTATGCAAAGGAGAAAGTCAAATTAATCAATATAAAGAAGTCAGCCCCAAAGGTATTCAAAGAGAAATACAGGCAAAGACATCTGGATATGGAAAATTTCACAATAAAAAATAATATCACAAAGAAGGAATGTAGAAAAGAATATTGGTACAGTAGAAGTTAAAATGTGAAGTGAAAGATTTGGTGTAGAAGGTCTAACAGGTTACATTAGAGCATGGTGGAGTGAGTCCCCAAAGTAAGGAGAAGCAGGCAGATCAGGAGACATCTGAAGAAGAAATATGGACATGGGAAAGAAAAAGCTATTTAATATGGTGTATTATTTATGCAAAGGAGAAAGCAAAACTAACCAATACAAAAAGGGCAGCACCAAAGATATTTGAAGAGAAATACAGGCAAAGTAATCCAGACTTGGAAAACTACAATAGAAAAAATAAGAAGACAAAGAGGAAAATTAGAAAAGGATATTAGTAATGGAAAAGAAATAGAAACTGAGGTTATGAAGTACCTGTGAAGTGAAGGATTCAGTGTAGAAAATCTAATTCAGAAAGCACCACAACAGGACAGAGTAATGGATATCCAAATTAAAAGGAAACCAGTGGAACAGGAAGTAATTGGTCAGTCAGGTGCTATATGATGATATTTTGGAGCCTTCCACAGGAAACCAATATAAATGTTCACTTGAAGCTAGACAGCGAGGGAAGGAAAGTACAGCTGTGTACACTTACCATAAATGTAGATGTTTGAGTGTATTCGCTGTTGCAGTCATTACATTTGGGTAATTTGCTGGCAGGTTGCCCTCAGTCGGCCTGATTAACAAAGTCTTGGGTCCTGCATCGGTTTTTGTCCCTTCTTCCATGACGTCAGGTCATCAGGGGTATAAAACATGCAGCCGACGCCATTTTCTTTCCCCAGATGTCAGGTGCCCCCCAAATGGGGAGCCAAATATTTAAGTAATTTAAAAAACACAAAAATATACCTCCAAACAAAAGCAAATACACCAAAAAGGCTTTTCAGCATAGTAAAGGAAAGTAGAGGTATAGTAAGAGGAAAACAGGGGGTTGGAGGAAGGGTAACCAAGACTGCAACAGTGAATATACTCGAACATCTACATTTATGGTAAGTGTGCACAACTGTACTATGTTCTTCGTGTTTCACTGTTGCAGTCATTACATTTGGGTAGATTCCCAAAGCTATGGTTGGGAGGATGGATTTATACAGCATTAGGACCAGCTATAAGGCCCTGCAGGACAGCAGGGGCAAAACCAGCTCTAGAGTTAGAGAAGAAAGGTAAATGGTAATGTTTAGTGAATGTATGAACTGAGCCCCAGGTAGCTGCTTCTAGAATGTCTCTGGTAGGAACACCTCTGAGAAAGGCTGTAGAAGTAGATGCAGCCCTGGTGGAATGAGATCTGATCCCCTGGAGGATAGTTTTATCATGGTGCATATAGCAGAAACAAATACAATGACTTATCCATTTGGAAATAGTCTGCTTTGAAATAGCCTTTCCCTGTGCCCCTGCAGCAAATGCCACCAGTAGTTGTTCAGATTTTCTTATAGATTTTGTCCTGTTTAAGTAAAATCTAAGTTGTCTGTGTACATCCAATGAATGCAGAATCTGCTTCCCCTTGTTCTGTGGATTGGGAAAGAAAGTTGGCAGATGAATGGTCTGATTAAGAGCCACACTGGATACCACCTTAGGCATGAAGGATGGATTGGTCCTGAGAGACATCCTGTCCACATGAAAAATAATAAAACGCTCCACTGCCATAAGAGCCTGTAATTTGGAAATCCTTCTAGCTGAATTGACTGCTAAAAGGAAAACTGTTTTTCAGGAGAGAAATTTTAAGTCTGCAGTGGCAGCTGGCTCAAAAGGAGGGAGAGTGAGTTTTTCCAATACAAAATTGAGGTCCCAGGCAGGGGTTGGAGCTCTCCTGGGTGGTCTTAAGTTCTTGGCCCCTCTGAGATACTGCTTTAGCAGAGGATGAGAGAAGAGGGGAGGTTCTAAGTTGTAATAAGCTGAAATGTATGCTGCATGGATTTTTATGGAAGAAAAGGACAGGCCCTTGTGAAGCATCTCAGTTAAGTATTGTAAAATCTGAGGAATATTGGGCACTGCTGTGCTTATCCCTTGTGATTGATTCCAGGCACAGAATCTTTTCCATTTGTTAGCATAAGTTTTTGAGTACTAGGCCTTCTTGCCTCCAAAATGACATCCATCACAGGTTTGCTGAGGGATGCTAAGAGCGAATTTAGGTAATGAGCCATGCTGCAAGATTCAAAGTTTGGAGCTGAGTGTGCAGAATTTGGTTGTTCTGCCTAGACAGTAAGTAAGGTGTCTGAAGCAGGTGCCACGGTGGAAGGTGTGACACATTGCGCAGGAGTGGGTACCAGTGTTGGCGAGGCCAGTCTGGAGCAATCAAAATCATTTTTGGTTTGTCCTGTTTGACTTTTAGTAGAACTTTGGAGAGCAAAGGCAGAGGGGGAAAGGCATAGACTGATAGGTTTTTCCAGCTGAAGGATAGAGCATCCACTTTCCAGGCTTTTTTGTGATGAGTTCTTGTGCAGAATTTGTCCAACTGATAGTTCTGGGGTGAGGCAAAAAGATCTATGTCTGGACTCCCCCATTTGTGTGTCAACATGTTGAAAATCCGTGGTTCCAGTTTCCATTCGTGTGGGTCCATGAGATTTCTGCTTAGTTCGTCTGCCAGAACATTCTGATTTCCTGGCAGGAATTGAGCTTGTAGTTGTACTTGATAGCTTAAAGCCTTGTTCCACAATGCCATGGCTAGTCTGCAAAGGGGGTAGGAGTGTGTATCCCCCTGCTTGTTTATGTATCACATAACCGTGGTGTTGTCTGTCTTTATCATTAATTGTCCTGGTTGAAGGTAGTCCTTGAAGGCTGTCAGTGCATTCTGTACAGATAGCATCTGTTTTTGATTGATATGAAGGTGCATTTGATTTGGGCTCCATTTGCCCTGAATGCACTTCCCTGCCAGATGAGCCCCCCAAACATAGTCTGATGTGTCTGTAGTTAGAGTTTAGGCGGCAGGGGGTGGAGTGAATGGTTGTCCCTTGTTTTGGTGCTTCTGCCCACCATAGGAACTCTATTTGCAGGCAAGGTGTGATAGGAATCATTGTTTCCAGGCTGTGACAATGTTGACTCCATAAGCTTTTTAAGTACCACTGAAGTTTCCTCATATGCAGTCTTGCATATGGAATTAGGAGAAAGCAGGAGGCCATGAACCCCAAGGCTTGCATAATTTGTCTTGCAGATAGCAGGGTTTTTGTGGCCACCTGTTTGAAGTAAGTTACCAAATGAATTTGCTTTTCTGGTGTAAGGTAAGTCATCTGGGCAGTTGTATACAAGCTTGCACCCAGGAATGTAATTTTATGAGAGGATACCAGTTGTGATTTCTTTTCGTTTATGGTGTAGCCTAGACAAGTTAGAACCCTTTTTACAAACGCCAGATGTTTTAGAAGAATGTCCTTGTTTTTTGCCTGAATTAGACAATTGTCCAGGTATGGATATATTTGAATATTTCTTTGCCTGCAAAATGCAATTACTGGAGCCAGGCATTTTGTGAAAACCCTGGGCACAGTAGATAAGCCAAAGGGCAGTGCAGAGAACTGGTAATGCAATTAGCCTGCTTTAAAGCGGAGGTATCTTCTGCAAGATTCCCTGATTCGGATATGCAGGTAAGCCTCTTTTAAGTCTAGAGTTACCAACCAGGCATCTTTGCCTAGCATAGGAAGTAACTGTTGAAGAGTCAGCATCTTGAATTTTGGAATGTCCAGAAATGTGTTTAGGGTAGATAAGTCCAGAATTGGACGGCATGATTTGTCTTTTCTGGGTACCAGAAAAGTCTTGAACAGAAACCTTGTTCCTTTTCCTCTTCTGGTACTGGTTGAATAGCCCCCATGTTCATGAGGGACAGCACTTGTTTCTGGGCCTCTGCCCACATATTTGGGGGCAGGTCTGGTCATCTGTTTGGGATTGGCAATGTGTGGAAATGAAATCTGTATCCCTGGGATACTATCTTTAAAACCCATTTGTCCTGGGTTATAAGTTGCCATTTTTTTGCAAGAATTGCCAGTTTTCCCCCCAAAGGGGCGGCTAAAAGGTAAGTGCTTGGTAAGTGTAAAGGGAAGTCATTGAGACTGTTTACCATAGGGGGGTGCCTTGTTGTTTCCAGATTTGGAGGAGGAGGCACCCCATTGTTTCGTTCTAAAAGTCCCTTGTGACTGAAACCTGGAGCCTTTGGAATGTCTGGGTTTGACTTGAGTGGCCCTTGAAGGAGGAACTGGAAAGGACCAGTTCTTAGTAGGGCAGTGCCTACTAAATCTTGGAGGTTGCACTTGTAAGAAATCTTTCACAGTTTGCATAGATTTAGCTTTATCTTCCATTTTTTTTAAACTTCTTCAGCCTTATTACCAAAGAGACGGTCCTGTTGTAAAGGAGCATCCAACAATTTTGCTTGAACATGATCAGGCAGAGTTTGCTCTTTGAGCCAAGCATGCCTTCTTAGCACAGACCCAGTTGCAGCAGCCCTGCAAGAGGCAAAGAATCAAAACCACATTGCAAAGTATGTTTTCCAACTTGTTCAGCTGAATGCAATAAATCCTGTAAATCTTTATTTTCCACACAGTCAGAAATTAACATCATTTTCTGTTTAAGTAGTCCCATGATATGCTGTTGATATTTAAGCATATTAAATTGACAGTTTAAAGCCCTGATTGCCAAGGTTGCAGAAGTGTAAACCTTCTTACCCCATCTATCCAGCGCCCTGGAATCTCTTTCAGAAGGGGTAGGATTTTTAGCCATAGAGGCCTTAATGCCCTTGGGACCCTGAGAAATGGTTTCCGGATCTGCAATAGGATTTTTGGAAAGGAATTTGTGGGAGTCAGGAACCCTGTAGTATCTGTCTGGCTTACAAGGAGCTGGAGGCAGAGAATCAGGAGCCATACTAGATTCTGAAAAAAACATCATCAACAATGTCTAGAACAGGAGGTATAGCCAAAGGCCTATGCTGAGGAAGAAGAAGAAAATCCCTAAGTCTCATTTTAGATCCAGAGAAATCCTGACTTTCCCAGTGGAAATGGTCCCTTAAGGTATGTAAAGTTTCCCCAAAAGAAAAATCCTCAGGGGGTGAAGCAGAAGGAATAGAGTCTTCTGCATCAGAGTCCTCATAAGCAGGTATAGACAAATCCTGTTCATTAGGAGAATCAGAAGAAATAGAATCCTGTTCAGAAGATTCATAATCAATGTCTTGCCTAGGCCTCTTAGAAAGGGGGGGGGGGGGTTTGGCTACCCCTGATCAGAGTAATTAAATCTTCAGCCATTTTAATAATTTGTTTTTTAGGCATAGGGGCCTGCACATGTGGCCCAAGCGTCAGTTTTTTAGACATGAATGTAGATTTTGGCCTTAATTTTGAAGATGGCGTTGGTTTAATATACAAATCTGTAGGCCTGAAAACACCCTCAGAAGCCGGTGCCTGCACAGCGGCTCAGACCCATCTAAGGTAGAGACATTCACGGGTTCAATAATTGAAGTATCTCACGGCATACCGGACTCCGAATGGGTCTCAGTAGAGGCCTGCGAATCAAAAGTAGCGGGTATCAGGGGCTGCGAAAGCTGAGTACCGGCTTAGGAGAAGCATCGTCATCAGTTTTGGACCTCGACCGTCTGTCTCTGTCTTTTTCTTTGTGTTTTTTAGGTATTCCGATAGTCGGATTGCTAACCGATGACATTTCTGAATAGTTAAATCGTGAGCTAAAATATTTTCAAGCAAAAATATACAGACATTTATTAAATTTAGCATAAAACCGACAGCAAGGTACATTGTCATCAGGGCCTAGGAAAGGAATACAGTACAAATGAAAATCCTTATGAGGTATTTGCTTCCCACAAGTAATACAATTATTAACTTTTACTGACATCGGTAAGGAGCAAGAAAAAGTTTCCAAACAGGGTACTTAGCTTTTTAGTTGAAGACTTTGGTTGTGAAACTCAAAAATGAAAATTTCAGGAGTCAGCCGACCGGCACTTGCAAACTGCTTCTGCTTCGGGCACCGTGTGGCAAGAAAGACTGATGTAATGGCATCGGCTGCATGTTTTATACCCCTGATGACCTGACGTCATGGAAGAAGGGACAGCAACCGACGCAGGACCCAAGACTTTGTTAATCAGGCCGACTTAGGGCAACCTGCCAGCAGATTACCCAGATGTAATGACTGCAACAGTGAAACACGAAGAACATCAGGAAACTGTGGAAACTCTGATGCAGTCAATGTTGAGGAGTGATAGGCCAGTGAATTCCCACGTGACAGAGCAATGGATGGCAAAGGATGAAATTGAAGAAAATGTGCCACAGGAAGATGCTACAGAACTTTCTACAGAATGCCCGCAGGAAATGACAAACAAAAAATGTGCCCTCAGTTTAGAAGAAAATGAGCTATGAGAAGAGTTGCTCGATTTAATAGACATAGACAAACTAAGATCAATGAAAGAAATAGACTGCAGAAGGTCAATAAAACCCAAAATGTCAGAAGTTTGATAAAACAAATGAACACAGTAATTAGGATTGTCCATAGAGATCCATGCAATATAACAGAACTAAACAGAATATATTACTGTGCAGCTAAATTAATAACTGATAATAATCTACTATAAGAACACAGGATAGTGAGGGAAAGGAAGGGGAGAAATCAAATACCATGATGGAAGTATCGAACAGAGAAAACTATAAAGCAATTAAGACAAGAAGTGTCACTGTTAGAAGAATATAGAAGAGGGAACAGAGCAACAAAAGTATTAAGAAAGATAGATGTAATAAAAGCAATGCACAGTATTAGAGCAGACCAGGATCGATCATGCACTATCACAAATAACAAACTAAAAATCTCAGCACAGGCAGAAAAACTTAGAGGATATGCAGATAAATATAAAGGAAAAGTACAAAATAAGCAATTTATTGATGACCCCAAAAAAGTTTTATAGAGAATTGGGAAACAAGGTAAAAGGAATTGAAAGTCTGCCAAAAAAAGAAGAAATAGATACATTTTGGAGTATTTATGAAGATCCTGTGGAACATAACAAAGATGTTACATGGACAGAAGAAGAAATAAAAGAAAGAATAAGAAGTTGAAAGGTTCAGAGTATGAAATTGGATGAAGTAACAGCCTGAGAGATTGAAACACAGTTAAGAAAAGCCTCTAATTGGAAAACCCCAGGCCCAGATGTAGTACCTAAATTCTGGTTAAAAGTATTAACATCTTTGCAAAAAGATTTAGCCATGAGTAAGAACTATTTATATGCACACCCTGAACAGACACCAACCTGGCTAACAACAGGAAAAACAATGCTCCTACTTAAGAGTGAACCTGCAAGCTACCCTAAAAATTATAGACCAATAACTTAACTTCCAACAACATATAAACTATACATGGGAATTGATGCTGACAGACTTTATAGTCATTTAGAAGAAAACTCAATTATGGCAGTAGAACAAAATGGCAATAAAAGAACGTCATATGGAACAAAGGATCATTTGTTGTTAGTTTTAGTGGAGAACTGTAAAAAGGGGAAGAATCTAAGTATGGCATGGACTGACTACAAAAAAGAATTTGATAGTATCCCACATTCATGGATAAAAGAGTGTTTAAAAATGTATAAGATACACCCTACACTGATCGAATACATCACAGTGACCATGAAACAGTGGCAGACCACTTTGCATTTAAGCCATGATAAAGGACAAATTATTATCCCAGGGATAAAAATTCAAAGGGGGATATTCCTGGGTGACACACTCTGTCACCACTGCTATTCTGTCTTGCCCTTAATCCATTAAGCTGTCTACTTAACAACTTAGGCCATGGCTATAAACTGGCTCCTAGGAAACAATAAAGTGTAAAGACATCTCATCTTCTGTTTGTCGATGACTTAAAACTGAATAGCTCATCAGATGAGGAACTGAAAGCACAATTGCAAGTTGTCAAAACTTTTTCAGATGATATAAGAATGTCATTTGGTCTTGATAAATGTGCAAAGGCAATCTTTAAAGCAGGAAAACTGCAGTACCAGGAGAACATCATTTTGGGAAAATAATGTGATATAAAAGAACTTGAGCAAGAGAGAGTGTATAAATATTTGGGAATTGATGAAGGATCAACAATAAAACATGAACAAATGCAAATAAAACATAGTAAGTAATACTTTAGAAGGCTTAAATTAATCCTTTCTGAAAACAGTGTTGACATCTACGAACAAAATCCAAGCTATAAACTAATTTGCTCTTCCTGTTCTAACTTACAGTTTTGGAGTGATTGACTGGCTCCAAACCGTGTTGGATAGATTAGATAGGAAAACAAGAAGGATGCTTTATGCTCACCAAATGAATTATAAAAATCACTGCATACCAAGATTATATATTCCCCATTCCTAAGGAGGGATGGGCCTCCTTGAAATTGATTACATATATAGATCTGCAACTGAGGAACTCCACACATATCTGCTGACCTCACAAGACTCAAATGTAGTGAAAGTTTTGAACCATGAGGAGAATAAATCTAAGATGACTTCTCAGCTTAATCTAGCAGAAGCATATCTGCGTCAATCAGGAATGGAAATCAAACCAGAACTAGATAAAAATCAGGCAATGACTGAATATGCCAAAAAAACAAAAGAAAGAATATAAGGTGAAGGACCAGATGAGAAGTGAAGAAATGTGGAAAATGCATAAATATAGTTGCAAGTATAGAAAACTTCTGGAAGAATCTCATGTTGATCAGGAGCGAATGCAGGAATGGTTAACAAGAGGCAAATTCAAACCAAGAGATGAAAGGTTAATATTCACCAAGGATAGTCACACCACCAGGCTAGTTGGCCAACACAATGTGTGACCCTATGAAAATAGTGTGCTGCATACACGTTGGTTTACAAAGTCTATTGAACATGTGGAAGAAACAGACAAATGTAGGTTTTGTAAAACCGAATTGGAAACAGTCACACACCTCGTTGCTGGTTGTGACACACTAATGCAGAAGGACTGTATACTGAAAGTCATAATAACGTGGCAAGACTGTTGCACTGGGGATTGTGCAAACATTATGGTTTTGAAGTGGTTGAAAATCACTGGAAACGTGAGCCACAAAACATCATAGAAAATGATGAAGTTTACATTACATGGGATCATCCATTACCAACAGTTCAAGGACAGATGCTAGAAAACTGAATATAGAAGTCTATGAAAAGAAGACAAAGTATCATTGATCACTGAAATCGCCACACCCAGTGACTACAGTGTCTTGCTTAGAGAGACAAAAAGTCATAAAATATCAGTATTTGCAGGCAGAAATGAGAGCAATGTAGAGCAATGTGAAGAAAGATACCCAGACAGTCCTAATAATAGTAGTACGAGCAACGGGTCTTATAAATAAGAATCTACAGTCGTATTTAGGTACGTTACCAATATATGTAACTCCATATGAATTGCAGGAGGCGTCATTGCTGGGCACATTCCAGGTGCTGCAAAGAGGACTTCTGACTGACATCAAAGAATGAAACAATACTAATTTCATGAACTTTAATCTTACTTTGACTTAGGAATGGGGTCCATTCCCGTCGTAGTATTGGAAACCTAAAAGATTTGAAGAAATTAAAAGAGCTGAAAAGTTTTCCAGCTGCAGTGTAGCTACTTGCTGACTGTGAATTCGATATTATTTAAATGGTTAACAGAGGACAGGGTGCAACTAAGCCAGATGCTTTACCTGAGGTACTATTTGTGCCCATTTTGTGGATGCAGCATTGACAGTGAGTGCAGTGCCACATATCATGAACTTAGTCATTTTGAGACTGAGGTGGAAGGCTTTGAAGTAGATCCAATCTGTTACTGAAAAGATGCCATTTTGCAGGTCATTCTTAATAGTGGAATGGGATGTAGAATGCCTGGTATTTTCAGGATTATCGTTTGGTATCACTGTCTTACAAGACCCAGAGTGAGTTAATAAAGGCTGAAAACATGAGGAGTACAAGTTAAAACGCTGGGGTACTTCTGCATGAATAGCACTTTTGAGGATGGCATGTTTTGCACATTGACCTTAATTGCTCGCTGATCAAGATAATGAGAAAACGATAAGAGAGGACCCTCTGCAAAGCAGATGCCTTCAAAGTCTGTAAGGCACCACGTAACAGCACTGTGTCTACATTAGTAAGGATGGTGTCAGGCACATGTCTTGTGCTCCTATCTCTGAACTACATGGAACATGGACGGGAGCTGACACTTACTAAGGTAATCCAGTGCTTGGCTATATACTAGTTTTTCCTACAATCTTTGCCATGCATGGAAGCTTGAGATATACCATTAATCAGTGATGGCTGTTGATTGCAATTTATTTCCTGGAAATATATACTTGTAATTTCTTTTTACTTTCACCCATATTATATAAACTTCAACCCTATCCTGTGAGACTAGTCTAATTTTTAACAAAGAAAAGACGTGTGCACAAATTCTAAATTGCTTTTGAAGATGATAACTGAATTTACTTTGAATAAATCCTTTCAGTTCCCCATTTATTTTTTATAGCATGTCAGTGTAAGGGAAATCACTTTTTGTATCAGTAACATGCAAATAATTTACATAATTTGTGTCAGAACAAAAACAAGAGGTGAATAAAGCAGATTTGTGTTTCTTTCACCCCTGAATGAGGTAGTGTTTCTAAGAAGCCTCCTTAAATTGTCTGCACAACAAAAACACCAAATAATTAAAATAATTACAGGGTGATGAATAATGTACAAGGGGGCATGTCTGCCTTTCTGGTTTATTACTCAGGAATGTTGCAGTTAACATCTGTGCAACAGCCACAGTCTAAATTATCCATTCCCAGTCCTCTCAGGACTTTGAAAGAGCTGCAATGCGAGGCCTTCTGTCTCGATGCTAAGGACACTGCACACACTGAGGCTGCTGTCACAGTATTTAAGTAATTATGCAGTGTGTTACCATGAGTGATATTCCATGAGTACTACAGTTAATAAGAACAGTATATTACAGATGATCTATAAAGTGAGTCAATTATTGCATCCTGTCTCACTGACAGCTCTGACATAGTTGAGTAGTTTTTAGACATGCTGTCCAAGACACCATAGCAGAGCCTAGGGCCAGTCTCCCCAGAACACTTTCCAGTTAAGTGATTTGCTCAGAGTCGCACAGGAAACAAATAGAGACTAAGGGAATCAAACCATGGAACAGAAGAAGCAGTTTGTTAACATCCCATACCCTCAAACCTCTGCATTAACTACCAGACTCTGTCACTTGCCTTTCCTGTAATTTATATGACGCTTTTTTAAAATCTTGGTGAAAAAACTAAGGAGGGTAGCAGAACCACTCATACTTGCACTGCCTGTTTGGGTACAACTTGTTTGCATACAGATCTTAAACCATTTGTACTTAAAATATATGTACATAAGTTCAAAAATGGCCTTCATGTAGTATAACTGAAGCAGTGCAGAAGTCATCCTGTCTGTATTACTGTGAAGCATGCAATCTATAGACAGAATCATGCATCTGTGAGTGTGTGCTCTATGTGGCACAGAGTAACATTTACTGCATAATGAGCTTTATCTCAGTACACTGTTCATGTCAGTGATTTACTAAGTGCATATATATATATATATATATATATATATATATATATACACACACCAAAGTGGTTTATATTAGTCAGGCATACCTAAATAACATTATTTGTCTCAAGTATCTTTTTAATATTGCCTGTCTCATCTGCCTCTTCTAAAATTGATAATATGCCATACATTTTGTAAAAGAGCATTATCTCGAAATGATTAGGTCTTTTGGTCTCACTTTATGGCAAAGAAGGGTCTTTAAATCAGTGTACTTGCCCAGACAACAAATAAACAAACAAGTCACAAAAGAAAAACTGTTTAATCAGTCCGGGTTGTGCCTCTGTCGTTTCTATCCATATAACAAGGAGTACTATTATACATGGAATATAGATATTTAAACGCAACTGAGCCAACTACAGGAAACTGTATGTTATGTGGTGCACATTACTTGGGAGTATTCAACTTAAAGTTTTCACAGAGGACAAACCACATCCTTAGTGCTTCTGTGTTGCTTGCTCACTATCCTGATATACTCACACATACTGCATAGTGTCAGAATAGAGGAGTGTAACATCATTTGTTTTAAAAATATATATATATCTTTGAAAGTAAAGATGACTCATACTCAGTAGGAAAAAAAAACTGTCACAACTGCAATCAACAGAGATCCTCTCGCATCAAGGAATTTGAGTAGAAAACTATACACTTTGGATACAGATCTTTATTTTATTCCTCACTGCAAGTGGATTAGCAGAGAAGCCTGAAAGGGTAAATCCATTATGTTGTGATAAAAAGAGACAAATAAAAAGAACTATCTATACAAGAAAAACTTACATTTGAATGAGCAGTAGCAAAATCTGAGGATTGTCATCTCTCTAATCTATATTAAACATAGTTTAATTAAATGTGCTAGGTTATAGACATCATTAAAGAAACTAGATAGATGCATGAATTACTAAGGAGTTATTCATGATACCAATGGCTGAAATGTTCCATTTATTATTTATTTATTTGTTTGTTTGTTTGTTTATTTTTATTTTTTTTTATTGCCTTTGTTGACCGGGAAGTCAGACTGGCCACAGAATCTCCTTTTCAGTGGAGGCCTGGGGAGAAAAGCACCAAGTGATACATATTAAATAAAGGTATATGCACAGTGTGGAAAAAACAGCATTTTACAAGTGTATACATAGTCTAGTGAATAAAGACATTTTGTAAAAGTTTATACATGGTATAGTAAAGGCATTCAGTAGTATTTTGAAAAGTCTGCATAATAATGGAGTACTTGCAGATAGTGCAACAGGCACAGATATAGATTATTGTTTTGAGCAAAGGAAGATGTGCATAATTCAGTACAGACATACATTTCAGTGGATCAGTAGCATTTTATACTTCAGTTAGCCATTTCATAATAAAAACAGAAGTAAAGTTGTAGAAAAGCAGCATGCTTTAGGTTTTTTTTTTTAACCAGTCAGCAGTAGGTGTAGTAGAATAAAGACTGACAGAAGAAGAAGGACTACATACCTCTCAACTCTCCAGATTTTCACAGATTGTTCAGATTTTTCCCTCATGTTTTTGATCTCTTCTTCATAAAATTTGTTTTTGGCAAATTTTGGCAAGGACTGAAGTTACTGTGTGTGTCTTTCGGCTTTTCCCGGTTAGGGGTCGCCACAGCAGAACTCCGGTCCGCTAATGATTGGCAGTAGAGTTTTACGTGCTGGCTTTCCAGGCCTAACGCACAACCTTCAATGAACGAACGCCCATTTCACACAGTAGACACTCTAACTGAGAATTGAACGGGCAACGTCTAACTGTGAGGCGACAACGCTACCGCAGCACCACCACCGCAGTGCAAGGACTGAAGTTACTAAATAATTAAATACATTTGAGTTTCAGACTTCATAACCTTCAGAAAATGCATGCTAATACAAATCCTGTTATTCTAACACCTTTCTGCATTTCTAAGAGCGATATTTAAAATCTGTCCCTATTTTCGTCCTTTGTCCCCATTATTTTAGGCTTTGTCCAGATTTCTTGCAGTTAGGGATTGAGAGGTGAGGGCTAGATGTAACTGAAAATATTAAGGCAGAGGATGTGGAGAGGGAAAAGAAGATTCTATAGGTGAACGCTAGAATGATGGCGTGAGTGGGAGGGTGGGGGTAGTGGTCAGTTATGGTTAGTGAGTGAGTGCACACATGTAAGCACTGATAGGACTGTACAATACTGGAATGAACTGGACATGAATGACTTTATATTTTAATTACCCAGAATTGTGCGGAACAGGTGCCAGTCTCTCCTTTATGTGCCAAATTTTCTTATACATTTCAGAATAAAAGTCTTCATACACTGTAGTTCAGTTAACAATGTTTTATTATGTACACTGGAGGTAGAAGCCAGTAATATCTGGATCAAATCTTACGCTTTCCAATAGCAGTGATGATAAACTGAAATTGAATGAATCATTATGTCCGTAGCTTCTGCACTTATTATACTCAGAATTATTTCCTTCCTCCTGAATAATTAAATTAATATTCTGGAATTCTGGACATTTGACCTGACTTCTGCACTCACTCTAGAGTATTTATACCAAACTTCTGAGGCCTGCACTGCAATGACTATCTGCATATCAGCCCAACAAACTGACTAACTTATGCGTCTGAAATACGTCTCCTAATAATACCAAAATGCTGTAAATTTCTACACATGTCTTTAACCTTGGTTTCCAAGCCTGTTTGTACTTAATGCACTACACATTCTGTTAACACATTTTATTCTTATCAGTATTCTTGACTGAGGGTTACTGAAACATTCCTTTCTGTTCTATCTGCATGTAAAATGTAAAATGAAGATATACATTTGCTTTAATATGGCCGCATTTCTAGGCCTTTAAATTAAACCTTATCTTACATTAGAGAAGGGTTATAAGAACAGCTGACAGGGAAGTAGTTGAAAGGTAGTAAAAAGTGTGGAGTTGTGGTTTAGTCTAGGGGTACTTATCCAAGGTTAATGCAGGATTAGAGACGGAGATTCTGTAGGTGTGACTTTAGCTTCTGTTTAAAATGTTTGAGATGTTGCACTATATTTATTTATTTATTGACTTTTCTTTACCAGGATGTTCCAGCTGGGTTCTCAGGTCCATTTTCAGTGGAGGCTCGTGGAGAAAAACTCCATTAAAGTTACAAAGATCACAAAAAAATTACAAAGAAAAAATAATTTCAGTTTCTTAATAGTAGAAATATGGTTTTCAACTCATGCAATGAGTAATACAACCAAGACAGAGGTTAATACCATTTGATTTCTGTAGGAGTGTTATACAATAATAAACAGGTTACATTTACATATACAGCAATATACAAATTTCATTTACATAGGAGTGATGAAAAGCAGTATATAATAATGAAAGTAGATAGGACATAAATTACTTACAGGATAAGACAGGAGAGCTGGAGAGTTAGGGTTTGGTGATAATCTAGAGATCTGAGAGAGACAGAGAGAAAGTTAGTCAGGATGTGAACAAGAACAGGGACAGGAAGTGTTTACATGCAGTTTTAGGTTGTGCTTAAGGCTAGATGCACAGCTGTCCTGTTTTAATGGGACAGGCAGGGAGTTCTACTGTCTGGTGACATAGGACATGTATAGTCAGTCTCCAGCTGAATTATGAGATTTGAAAGTTATTAGTAGGCTCTGACTACCTGAGCAAAGACAATGTGATGGGGAGTAGTGCTTAAGAATGTTTTGTAGAGAAGGGCATGTGTGTGGTTTGTGTATTATTTTGTGGGTAATTTGAATCCGAGTAAATGTAAGGTAATTAGGTAGTTCTAACCAGGTGAGCTTCTTTAGTATTAAGCAGTAGTGTATATGGTAGGATGCAATAGCTGCAAGCTATTTTGTTAAATCATGCCCTAATTTATTTAGTGGAGTAGCTTAAATATATAGGTGATGCATAGAGGAGGGAGAGGAGAATGTAGGATGATGCTAAGGATTTTCTTAAGGATTCTGTGAGTGAGGGTTTATTTTGGTACAGGAAGCACAGTTTTTCATGAATTCTCTTGATGGCCAGGGAGATAGGCAAGTCAAGTTTCAGGTTATTGTCTATTATGTCTCCTAGTAGTTAGCTATTTGTTACAGTTTCTATGCTGGTGTTTGTTGAGGTAATATTCAAGGATGTACTGGTTGTTGAAAGAAATCTGGGCATAAAAAAGCATTAATTTTTTTTATTTTTGGTATTTAAGATTAACTGATGAGCTTTTAGTCATTATTCTTCGGAAGTGAAGGAGACTTGAGTCATTTGCTGAAGTAGTGGAAGGGTTGAGGCTGAGCATATAATGGTGGCATTACAAGCATATTGTACTCAGATAGCAGGTTTGCTAGTTTTGTGCCAGTTGTTTATGAACATATTGAAAAGTACTGGGCCTCAAATTGGCCCTTGTGGTACACTGATGGAAGCAGAAAGGAAGGGAGATAGGTCTGATTTCATCTTACAGCTAGTTGTCTATTGGAGAGATAGCTGCAGAACCAAGTAAGAGCTGAATGAGATAGTGACAGGGAAAATAGTTTATTGAATAGGAGTTAGAGACACTGTGTCAAATGCTTTTGATAGATCCAGGAACAGGGAAGCTATTAGGTTACTATTGTTTCTATTGGTATTTATGGTTTCTGAGAAGCTAAGCAGAGCTGTTGTTGTGCTGTGGTGTGATCAAAAGCCATGGCGTGTGGGGAGAGTAGTTTGTTGTTTGTTAGATGGTTAGAAGTTAGGAATATATGCAGCTTTCTAAGGTGGATTAGATTCTAGTAGACAGAGGACAGATTAAATGAAGTGCATCATATACTGGGTGGCTATGCGGCCTGTGTCATTGTTTGTGCTAGGAGATAAGCTGGAGGTTTGACTGGGGTTTTTACAGTTACCAAGAATTGCTTGGGTTTCTGGTGATGTTTGCCTGGAAGTGAATGAAAGAATGCCATTTTGTGTAGTTTTACCTGTTTACATTGATTCCTAAGTTGTCTAAAAATTTGCTACTTTTGGGGTGTTTTATCTTTATTGTATGACTTCCAGGCTTTGTCTCTATTAAGCATGAGCTGTTTAGTTTCTTCGTTGAGCCATGGAGAAGGGTTGCTTTTGGATTTTTTTTGCTTTTTTGTTCTTATGGATATCTCATTTAGCATGTTAAGGAATCTGTTTTTGAAATGGTTAACAGAATCTTCTAGTGGCAGTTTTTTTTAGAGTATTTCAGTTGTATTGGGAAAGGTAGTTTATAAAGGCATCTTTGTTTAAAGATGAGAGTCTACATACTTTAATATTGTATGTTTGGGGTGTGATTAGTTTGTCTTGTGATAAATGTGGGGAAATGCTCACTGATGTTGTCTGGGAGACAGACAAAGGTGTTTGAGGGTGAGGTAGTAAGGATCCAGTGTAGTTGTGAGTGCCTGTCGCTGTGTTTGGCAATTCTAGGGGGCGAGTTGATTATTTGAATGAAATGAAATAGATTAATAGAGAGGGTAGGGGAGTCAGTGTTTATAAGTAAATAGTCTATATTCACATGCCCAGTTATAAAAGTTTCTTTATTTATATTAGTGGAAAACCATTGAAGGAGGTCTTCAAGAATGGGACTGTTGTTGCCTGGGTGAATAGGCAGCAATATAGTTTTGTGCTTGTTCAGGTATAGGAGGGTAATAGATATTTCTGTGTTGGGATACTTGGTTGACTCAGTGGGTATATGGTGATGTTTAGTGAATTTTTAAAAATTATTGTAACCCCGCCAGCTTTTTTGTGTGCTCTATCATTTCTAATTATATTGTACCCAGGGGGAATGAGTTCTTCATCTTTAGCATTTCTTTTTAGCCAAGTTTCAGTGATGGTTAGAATGCCTAGGTTGTGTGCTGCAATACTTGTATGGAGTCTTAAATTTTGTTGTAGATGCTTCTGAGGTTTACGTGCACTAATAGTAGGTTGTAGTTAGAATTAATGGGTTGTGTGTTGGTAATGGTGGGAGCTGATGGGGTTTGGTTGGTATGAAGGGATGGTCCAGGGTTTGGATCGATATCTCCATGGAGTGGGAGAGTGGAAGTGTGGTGAGAGAAGTTGTACCATTTTCTTATATTTTTCTCTTAGGTCTGATACTTATATATGAGTAGGATATATCTTTCTTTTATGTAGTTGTAATTGAAGAGGGTCTGTGTTCCTAATTGGTACAGACTGTGTACAATTTTGTAGTTGATGTGTGTTTGTTTTTTAGGAATAGATTGATGTGGAGGAAGAGGAGTATGCTTACTATAATTGTGAGAGAAGACTGGAGCAGTAGCATATTTTTCATAAGTCAGGGAAAGTTATCTGGGTGGAAGTTAAATGTTATTTTTGTTGAATTTTCTTGGAATAAATTGGGAGAAGTGAGTTAAGTGGGCGATGTGATATGAGTTTATAAGTAGAGAAGTTAGGCCAGCTGGATGTCTCAGTAAATCTGGTTGGTTGTTTTGTTGTAGCGGGTGAGGATAGGAAGGGATCAGTTTAGATGAAGTAGGGGTGGAGGGGTAGGAATAAGGGGTAGGGCAACAGAGCAGGCTGAGAAGCTGGTACAGCTGCCATTTTGAAAATGACTATCTGTAAGCCATACATGAACAGGCAATATAACTGCATTGAAGTACTGAGAGGAAAGAATAAATTTAATTGTGCTATGAGTATGCAAACTAACAAAATGTGAGATTGGTAGTTAGGAAAAAGAAAGTTTGGAAAAATGAAAAAAGGACTTTTTCTTAACTACTTTTAAAGCTAACCAATTTTAATGCTCAAAGTAGATGTTGTTTGATTGTTATCAGTGAAAACCTCAGGGCATGGAAAAGGGAAGAAGCAAATCAACATAGCCTATACAGACAAAGAAGGAGAGTCACAAAACCAGTCACTGGAAATAGGAATTAAAAAAGTGCAGTCTACCAGCAAAAGTAGGGTGGAGCTCATTAATTAGAGAGGGAAGGGGAGGGGAAAGATTAAGGTGTAGTGGAGGCTATTTTTGATTCCAGTTAAAACAGCCAAAAAAAAAGACCCCTAAGTACTGGTCAAGCAGAGAAGAGACATTAAACTTGGTATCATTTTCAACACAGCATAACTAAGATAACAGAGTGAAAAAGGAAATTCCCCTTACACTGAGTAAAAAGCTTTTGCAGGGCTGGATACTGTAATTATTCTGCTTGGGAGGGGGAAAGGAGGTTATTTTTGGAAAGGTGCTGGGAAAGCTGGGATTGGATCTTTTTTCAATCATTTTAGTAAGGGGACAGGCTAGCAATAAGGTGGCAGTTACTAAAATTGCTGTTACTTCCTCCTTTATGTAGTGATTGGTTAAAGCTTTTTTTCCACAGAAACTAAATAAAATACACAAGGCTCACAGATAAACATATGGGACTACTGTATGTCTTCAGCTTAATGGAAAATGTATAATTTATTGAAAACAATAAAGCCAAAAGTTGTTTTTGTCCCTACTTAATCCTTACATAGTAAGGGGCATATGTTTTTGTGATAAAGTGGTTTGTGAGAATGAAAATGGGAAAGGCTATAGACTCAGCAGCCATTTTTAGATATTTGGTGGGGAGACTGTCATGTGCAAGAGTGGTGGGTTTTAGTTTTAAGTGAATATTTTTAATGGTTGAGTGGGAACTGGCTGCAATAAGAAGCCAGTTCCCACTCAACCAGAGGCACAGTTACAGATATTGTTGGGGATGGAGGGACTGGTGGGATAGGTGTGATGTTTGATTAGGGATGAGACTTAGTTTATGAAGTGCATATTAAACAGAGTGGGAGTGTTTTCTGTGTTGTTGGGCATTGTGCATTTATGTTGGGTGGCATGGCCTGGTTTTAGGATTTTGTTAATGCTTGACCAGACTGCCTTTGGGTTTTGAAGGTTTTTGGACTGTAGAATACTGTAGCAGTTTTTTTATGTTTTGATTCAGTATTTAATGTGATTCCTGTGTTGCCAAAATATTGGCAGATTGTCTTGTGTTTTATTTTTGATACAGGAATTCCAGGCTTTGACTCTAATTTTCATTAGATGTTTTATGGTTCTGGTCAGCCAAGGGGCTGGTACAGCTTTAACACATTTTGTTCTGGGGAGTGGGGGCTAAACTGTTTAGAATGTTAAGTAAGATTCTGGAGAAATCTGCAACAGTATCATCTAAGGAGAGATCCTTTAGATGTTGTCAGTTACAACGTTGTAGGTTCTAGAGATTTATTTTTAGAAGTGAGAGAAATTGTGTACTTCATTATGAGGGTGTGGTTTAAGAGTGTTGTTTTGAGCTCTGATGACAAAAGTAGAAAAGTGGTCACTTAGAGTATTAGAGAGAGTCATAAGAGAATATGTTGTTGGGGGGGGGGGGTGAGTATCCAGTCAAGTACTGAACTTTTGTTGGAGTTGTTTATGTAGTGAGCAGGACAGGTAATTAGCAGGATGAGGACAGAGAAATTGAGCATAACTGCAGCTGACAGCCAGTCAATATTGAAATCTCCTAAAATTATCTTTTTCTTGTGGGATATTAGAGGTGAACTCAATATATAAATTCTCAGCAGTGCTGATGTTATTTCTAGGAGAAATTTAAATTCCTGTTATAGATAGGGTTTTGTGGGGGTTTAGCTTCCATAGAGCACTAATGTATCTGGGATTATTAAAGGCTGAGATGGTGAGAGGGGAAGGGGCAAATTGCAGAGTATTTTTATATAAGATGGCTACACCTCCTGCTTTTTTGTTTTACCTATCTACCCTTTTTATGTTGTAACTGGGTGGTAGTATTTCTTCTTCATAGGAATGTAAGGTCCCAAAAAACACAATCAGTGAAATGGCCTTATTTGTATCTTTAGTTTGTAATTTAAATTAATTACCCCTACTGTTAGTCCAACATCAAGTTAGCCAGAATAATAGTAGAATACAACATTAAAAATTGCACTTATTTGCTTAACCGATTGTGTAATGGTAAGGAGTGTTCTATGGATTTTGAATTGCTAAGTTCATAGGCTAGGTTACTGCCCCCCCAACAGGACCAAAACAATGAGAAAAATTAAGCCTAAAATGCAGGACTGCAACTTTGGAAAAACAAAACACTGGCTCAGACTGAAAGTGATTTAACAAGTGTCTGTGGCAAAGGAGACAGTGGTTGCTAAAAACAATCAATGGAGCTCAGCTGGAAGGAGAGAGTACCAATGGAGCTGCTGTGGTCTAAGAAATCAGAGCAATACTAGTAGACAAAGTTCTTTGTTTTGGGCTGTTAAAATGTTCATAAATAATTTACGTAAAAATATAGTCCTCAGACAGATGTTCCAACTGCAAACTTCATCATTACATCAATTATAGATCTATTTATTTGCAAGAATGCTTCTACAAAAACACAGGAATAAAAACATATTTTTTTTAACTTAAAAATGAAAATGAGTGCATTGATTTGATAGTGACTTGGGCACAAATACTGGCTCAGAGCTAAAACTGGTTTAACAAGTATCTGGGGCAAGGTGAAATAAGGGAGGGAGCAAAGGGTAACTAAAGTTAAGGAAGGGAGAGCGAGATTGATTTCATTGAAGGCATGCAATGCCACTGAAGGGAGTCAGGAGGAAATAATGGGAATAGCAAGTCTAGAAAAAGTGAAGGAAATATAAGAGAAAAAAGGAAATAGCTGAGTAAGAACAGTAAAGAGTCAGTGTCTGTTAGGAAGCAGAGTTAGAGATGACCAGCAGCATGTCTGTGGAGGAGGGTTTACAGACTGTAAGGCTACTGATTAGAAAATAGGGCACTGAAGCACTTGTCTGCAGACAAGTCACAGTTCAGGCTAAAATACATGCAGAAAGGCCTGGCTGCCCAATACTTTCTTAAAGCACATGGCCAGAGGTGGTAGAAAGGTTCTGTTAAAAATAAATGGTGGGTGGATGGAGCTGACGCAGACAGTCTTTTGGATGAGCCTGCTGTGTGTATGCTTCATGTTTCCAGTCAACATCTTAAAGCACATGGGCAGACGTGGTAGAAAGTTTCTATCCAAAATAAATATAAAAGGTGGGTGGATGGAGCTGACTCAAACTGTATTTTGGATGAGCCTGCTGTGTGTATGTTATAGGGATGTTTCCTGTGAATCTCCCTGCAACTCCCTTGCATCCTGCTCGAGAAAGAGGTAGGGAAGGAAGGAATTAAAATGTCTTCTGAATGCATGTAAAAAACAAATCATTTGTTTTGTACAGAATATATGTTAATCTTAAATGAACATTATAGTGTGATCCATGCTTCCCCGTGTGTGTGTGTGTGTGTGTGTGTGTGTGTGTGTGTGTGTGTGTGTGTGTGTGTGTGTGTGTGTGTGTGTGTGTGAAGACAGATACAAAAAGAATAGGTATCATATATAAATCACAAGAAAAAACAAGCCACTCATACATCTCAGCATCCATCCCATAAAAACTCACTATCTATCACTTTGAACTATAGCAACAGTAGAAATGTTTTAGTGATAGGTAACTCTATTGTCAGGTACACTGACTCATCATTCACAAGACTGGACAATAAGAGGGTTACACTGAGCTGTCTTTCATATACCAGGATCACGGACATTACAAAGAGACAAAGACCCTTACTCTTGACAAATACAATTGCAGCATGTTAGTGGTACATCTATGGGTGAGTGGCTTGAGATGTAAAACCCTGAGGAATATGCAGAGAGACATATCAGAATTTTCTATGCATGTTACAAATGCAGGTAAGACACTAATCCTGAGTGGAATCCTTTCTTCACCTCAAATGATTCCTAGATACAAAGAAATAATTGGTTTAAATAATAGGTTAAATAGCTGGTGTCAGCACAGCGGATCCAGTATGTGTTAGCATGGGATGAGATGCTCAACAAATGCTTTGCTAAGGATGGCCTGCACCTCTCACTTCAAAACATTCACATACTGGATAAAGCCTTGGCACCCTCCCTTTGTTTCTTTGACCAGAATGTCTTTAGGTTTTGAAGGTTTTTGCACTATAGGTTACTGTAGTATTTTTTTATCTATTTTGATTTGGTATTTAGTGTGAGTCCTGTGTTGCCAAAATATTTGTAGGTTGTCTTGTATTTTATTTTTGACACAGGAATTCCAGGCCTTGTCTCTAATTTTCATTAGATGCTTTGTGGTTCTGGTCAGCCAAGGGGCTGGTACAGCTTTAACACATTTTGTTCTGGGGAGTGGGGGGCTAAAATGTTTAAAATGTTAAGGAAGGTTCTGGAGAATTCTGTAACAGCATCATCTAAGGAGAGATTGTTTACATGTTGCTAGTTACAAAGTTGTAGGTTATGGAGAATTTTTTTTTTTGGAAGTAGAGAAGTTGTGTATTTCATTAAGGTGCTGTGGTTTGAGAGTATTGTTTTGAGCTCTGATGACAAAAGTAGGAAGGTGGTCACTTAGAGCATTAGAGACAGAGTCATAAGAGTATATGTTTTTAGGGGAGGAGGTGAGTATCCACTCAAGTATTGAATTTTTGTTGGAGTTGTTTATGTAGCAAGTGGGAGAGGTAATTATTTGGGTGAGGCCACAGAGATTGAGGAAAATTGCAAATGACAGCCAGTCAATATTGAAATCTCCTAAAATGATCATTTCTTGTGAGATATTAGAGGTGACCATGATAGAAATTCTTGACAGTGTTGATATTATTTCCAGGAGGAATTAAAATGTCTGTTATAGACAGGGTTTTGTGGGATTTAGCTTCCGCAGAGCACTAATGAATTTGGCATTATTAAAGGCTGGGATGGGGAGAGAAGAAAGGGTAAGTTGCAGAGTATTTTATATAAGATGGCTACAACTTCTGCTTTTTTGTTTTGCCTGTCTACCCTTAGCTGTAACTGGGTGGTAGTATTTATTCTTCACAGGAATGTAATTTCCCAAAAAACAATCAGTGAAATGGCCATGGAGTAAAGGTAGGTGTTTCCATTCAGATAATGTAAACTATGTTCATTATTTTTATTTGTATCTTTAATTTGTAATTTAAATTAATTACCTTCCACTGTTAGTCCAATATCAAGTTATCAAGAATAACAGTGATATGCGACATTAAACATTGCACTTGTCTGTTTAACCAATTGTCTAATGGTAAAGAGGTTTCTATGGACTTTGAATTGCTACATTCTTAGGCTAGGCTTCCCTCCCCCAAATAGCACCAAAATAATAAGAAATATTAAGCCCAAAATGCAGGGCTGCAGCTTTGAAAAAACCAAACACTGGCTCAGAACTGAAAGTGATTTAACAAGTGTCTGGGGCAATGGATAAATAAACTTAAGGAAGGGAGACAGTGGACTGCTAAAAACAATCAAGGGAGCCCAGTTGGAAGGAGAGAGTGGATATGCTGTCATCTAAGGCAACATAGCAATAATAGTGGAAAAGGTTCTTTGTTTTGGGCTGCTAAAATGTTTATAAATAATTTACATAAAAATATAGTCCTCAGACAGATGTTCCAACTGCATACTTTGCTGTTACATAAATTATAGACCTATTTACTTGCAGGAATGCTTCTACAAAAAGAAAAAAACAGAAATAACATATGTTTTAAGTTAAAAAGGAGAATTAGTAGATTGATTTGATATTGACTTGGACACAAATACTGGCTCACTGCTAAAAGTGGTTTAACAAGAGTCTGGAGCAAGGTGAAATAAGGGAGGAAGCAAAGGATAAATAAAGTTAAGTAAGGGAGAAAAAGGGTGACTTCCTTAAAGACATGATGCTTTGCTAAAGATGGTCTGCACCTCTCATTTTAAAACTTTGACATACTGGCTAAGCTTTTGCTGCCCCCACCCTTTTTTGACTGAGTTATTCCCACTAGACTAGTAGCCACTTTTCAGGGATGACCCAAAGTGATATTTATACTACTAGGGGAAATTTGGCCAGGGCACTCAGCAACTTCCCTTACTCATCATTGTTGCAAGTGGGACCCATTTTATTTCAATCCTGAAGCATATTGGTAAGATGGAAACAAAAACATATCCAGAGAAAGTAAAAAAGGGCAAAGGGGAAGAGCAGAAAAGAAGGCTCAAGAAAATGAAAAACAAAAGTATATGGTAAGGATTCAAGGTAAAGAAGACAAATAAATGGACAGGTGTGAAGAGTTGGACAATCTAATAGCTCCTTTATGTGTAAAACCACATGAAGTAAGAGTATTTATTCTTATTATTAAAGATACAGTTTGTGACATTATATCTTAGACTGTTTTTTCAATGGAAAATTTTCTTGGATAAAATGAAAAAAAAAGAAATACTGTAACCCATGAAATTGTTATGTGATAAAGACATTTAACAGGGAAACAAAAAAGAAAATCCATGTACAATTTTGAACAGAGGTAGAAAGAGAGACTTTGAAAAGAAATTTGAAAATTTTATGTAAAGAAGTGTTGGATATTGTAACAGTTTATAACAAAAGGGGTTTCTGGACTGGTGGCTGGGACTGTAATTTTGTGTTGAAAATAGAAAGAGAGCTGTTGTAGAATACGGGAGGCAACCCAAAACATATATATTTTTTGTGGACAAGAACGACATTTGATATGTTATATTTGTTGGGAAATGGGATATGACTCAAAAATGTGAATTGAAATGTTATAATTGTAACAAAATTGGACATATATTTATGGATTGCAAAAATGAAAATAAGCATAAGGAAAAAGAAAGAGAAGACAATGAATGAAGAAAGGACATTTTAGAAGTAGTAGAAATAAAAGAAAAATTAGATGAGAAAAAATAAAGATAGAACAAGGTTTTGAAATAAGTGATGAAAAAGAAATAAACTGGGAGGTAGTAAAAGGGAAAAAAAGAATTATATTAGTAAACGTAAAAGACAGAATGGATAAGTACAAAATAAAAAAGAAAATAAATTGAAAAAGATTATATACAGCTAATAACTGAGGCTTAGTACAATGGTTAAGGTGTTTAACTCACGGACATAAGGTACAGTGTTCAATTCTTACCTTGGGGGGGAATTGGCTAGGCTTAAAATGGCCTATTAAGAAAGCTAGCCTAGTAATTAGCTACAGATTTATGAAACCATGAATTTAATGAAAAATTAAAATTTAAAGTGCTTTCTTTAAATATAAATAGTATTAAGAATTTAGTAAAAAGGAATTTTGGAGTGGTGTAATACATGTGACATAGATGTAATTATATTAGAAGACATAACATTTTTAAAAATGAAGAAAGATTAAAAACAGAGAAAATATGGAGAAGAAACATAATCAGGAATTTGGGAAATGACGGCTGTTCTGGATAGGCCATATTCTGTAGAAATGCAGTAAAGATATTAGATGCAATGTTAGCAAAAGTGGGAAGATTAATTATTGTAGATTTAAAATGGAAAGAACAAATATACAGAATTATAACATTATATACTTATATTAACTGTAAAGAAAGGGAAAGCTTATTTCATCATATTTTACTCTATATTGTGATAAATATGAATATTATAACAAAAGGAGACTTTAATTGTGATTTGGGGTCAAGCATAAAAATAAAGGAAATTATATTATAAAAATATTAGAAGTTATAAGATGTAGTAAGATAACCTTTTGTAACAAAAACTCATGGATTTACAAAAGGGGCATGTATAGAACTGAAACAGATTATTTTATAGTATCAGAAGGTTTAGTTATAGGAGAAGGGGAGGTAGTTTGAAACAAGATTTTCTGAGCATCTTGCAATACAGCTAAAAATAAAGGAAGACAAGGAATATATAAAAATAGGGAAAGGAATAAAAAAGATAAATGAGAAAGCATGGAATGAAGAAGGAAAGAGATTAGTAATGCTACATATCTGAGGATTATATTTTTACGTAAATTATTTATGAATATAATATAATTTTAAGCATGATTATTATATTGTTTTAATTAATAGCTTAACAGCTTTGTATTGTTTTAATTGAAATTTGATTCTGTTTGGTTGCTGGTAACTTTTAAATATGAATGAGCAATGATTTTCAACTGTCTGATGAAGTAGCTCTGGCTACGAAAGCGCTCACCATTGTCTGTATCTTGTTTGTGGATTAAACTTTATCTGTAACTGCCTTGGTCTGGTGCCTCCTATATATTTTTTATAAAGTTCGATTGATTCAATTAAGTAAACTTTCGATAACATGATATAGACGCATACTAGACATGTTTAAAGAAAAAAGAGGGTAGTGAAAAAACATAAAAAGTAAAAAGGTTAACAGGAAAAGAGAATAAAGAGTTCAAATAGGAAATTTCTTTAAATGAGCTAGATAAAGTATTAGATTAGGACAAGCAAATATAGATTCAGCTGCTGCAACAGATGGAGTAGCATATGAAATATATAGCATTTTTAAGGGAGTGGCAAAAAATATTTTAGAGACTTTGATTAAATGGTTAAATGAAGGTTTTATGTGTAAAGAATTATGTAATAAAACACTTAAATTCATATGGAGGAGGGAAGATAGAAAACAATTAAAACACTGGAGACTGATAGTATTGAATAATAATAATTCTACAATTTTTATGAAAATTATACAAAAGAGATTACAATGGAAAATATTATGGAAGATAGCATATATAGTATAAAAGGGGAAGGGTTGTCAAGAATTATTAATGATAGAGAAATTGTGCATGATATTATGATCAGAAAAAAAAGTGAAAATCATGATAGGAGACCTTAATATGGCATTTGACACAATTGGATATAAAGGCTTATGGGTAATAATGAAGGAATATAATACAAGTGGGAAAGTTAAGAAATTGCATATGTCGGAGTATAGTAATAATAAACTAAAAATATGTGTAAATGACTGGTTAAGCCAAGAGGTACATATGAAAAGTGGTGTAAGACAGGGATGTCCAGTGAGTTGTGTACTGCTTGCATTAGTTATGAATGTAATAGTATGTGAAATAAATCACAAAATGAAGTAGGTGTGGTATATAAGGGTTAAGAATTCCAGTTCTGTTAACATATGCAGATGACATTATAATAACTGCAAAAAAAATTGGATAAAAGAAGTAAAAATGTGCTCAACTGAATGTCTAGGGATAATAGGTATGGCTTTAAATAAAGAGAAAAGTAAAGGTTTAGGTGATGTAGTAAAGATCAGGAGTATATATTTTACAATGAATTAAATGTTTTTGTTAGGTTTAAAATTTGGGAACAAAGATGTAAGTAGAATTCCATGGGAAAAACAGTAGAAGAAATAAGAGAGACTTGTCTTTCCTGGAGAACATGGAGATTATCGTTCAGAAAAAAGGCTTATTTGATAAATTCAATACTGATGGGAAAACTCAGCAAAAAGAGGAGTTTTGTATTTAAATAAAGAAAAAGGAGGTTTAGGTTTAATCAAGCCAGTGGTATATGTTGCTTCATTAAATTTGTACAAAGTTTTAAAGAGGATAAATGAAAAAAATAAAAGGTTAGTAGTAAAACTGTATAAGTATGATAAATTTGGGGGGTATGGCAAAAAAGAGTGAAAGAGAAAAAGAGTATATAAATGAGGAAATAAAATATTACCAAGAAAAGAATATTTTTGTGGAAAATTAAACTTGATGATTTAGAAAATTATGGTATAAGAAAGTAATGATAAAACATTACTATGTAAAACCATGGGAAAATCTAACAGATGAAAAATTAAAGCTATAAAATTAAGAAGCAAATGTAATCAGAAAGTAAAATGTCAAGATTTTTTGTGGAGACTGGTAATGGATAAATTGCCACTAAAAGGAAATATGCCATATAAGAAGAAAAGTGGTAGAATACGTTCACGTTGTCAAAAATAAACTGTAGAACATTTGTTTTTGAAATGTAAAAGAGTAAACAAGTTATAGGTTAAACTTTTTAAAATGATATTTTTTGAAGATATAAAAGAAGTCGATAAAATAAACATGGGTATGAGTAAATATGGATTTTATAAGAATAGAAGTAAAGAATATCTTAAAAGAATAGATAAAAAGGTTATTGTATTTTATATGGGTTACATGAAATGAAAAGAATAAATTAAATTTTGTTTAATGGTTGTGATGTACACATAATATCCTACTATACTGCCACCAAATAATGTGACATCTGGACAAAACCCCACCGATCTGTCAACAATAATGTGATATCTCCTACTATCCTGGGTCAGTAACTAAGTAGCGTCAATCCTCACTAGTGACTCCAATGTGAGACTGTCAATTAAGTAATATTCCACAATTGTCCTCTAAGAGCACAATAGGAATATACTCTATAATTTGTGACTGGACTGCATACTTCTGTCCACCTCTAATGTAACTCCTTATTGTACACTTCAGAGCAATGTGTCCCAGTTTAAGACATCTGATACACTCACACTAAAATAAATTAAATCTCACACATCTAAACACTTTTGGGAAAGCCTGACAGATTTCCAGCTGTGTCCCTTCCCCAAAATAATACAGCAATGTTGTCATCAATCAGAGTGTCATCATGCCCTTTTAAAGGGGTGTCCAATTATGAAAATTAGATATCAAAACAAATGATAGCTAATGAGTCTAAGCAGCCAGGCTTTCAAAGTGGCCCAGGAAGTTATCAAGGCAAGAATATGCACTTTCAAATCACTAAAAAAAACACTGATTGACCAGCCACAATGTAAGTTAATAAACATATTTAATAATGAACAAAATGATTAAAAATATAAAACAGTGATTTCCAATAAACAAATAAAACTCAGTCACCAGGAAAATGAAGTCAATACTGTAGGACAGAAATCCAACATGCAGAAAAACTCTAACTGATGTGATTAGTTATAATTTTCCTATCTTTCAAAAAAAAAAAACTGTCCCTGATCTAAATTAAATTATTACATTATTACAATAGAGCAAAGGCAGGCTTACAGTTCTTGGTGAGTCCATTTGGGTATTCACTACACAGCAGAACTGAAAACTGTTACTGGCTGTTAACTATAACTATAACTGACAACTGTAACTGACTTCAACAGGCTCTTTACAGACTAGCCAACTGTTACAACTGTTACAACTGTTCCAGTTCTAATTTTCATTTCATATTTTGAAAATCAACCAACAGCTGTTTACTAAAGTTCCTTCCTGTCTTTCAGCTTCTGACAATAACACAAAGCAACTGTCAACATTCTGATGACATCATCTGCAGATCAGCTGAATCTGAGACAGTTTGCCTTTAGAATCTTTCTTCACAAACTTGCGCAGTTAGAAATGTGAAAGGACACTGTTCAAGCCTTTAAAACATTCTGTACAAACAGATCATAAATCAATACGTAACAACTTATTTACAATATCATAGCTAGTCATGCTGGCATATAATACATAGGTCAATCTGGAAATTATGTACAAAACCTCAGCCAGACATGCTAGCACAAATAATAGTGTCTAATTTCTTCACATTGGTAAATGGATTTTGGCAACAATATTAAGTAAAATCAGATGGTGTTTATGGAAAAAGGAGTGGGGGGGTCTAACAGAGATGAAAATTCAGTATGATTTTGTAAACAGATATTTATATTTCCTGTGATTGGATTGGAAGCCAAAATCTACACACTACTCAGCTACTACATAATACCAGGAAGAGTTTACTCTATGCCCCTGAACTCTAGGGTGAGACATGTACTTGGGCTGCAGACTTAGGTAATGAATTCTGTTTAAAGAGATGTTAATGGTAGCAGCGCTCACTTAGGCATAAGGCCTCTACATATATGAGACATGAAAGCATAGTTACACACAAGTGCCAAAAACTACCCTAATACATGATTCACATGTTCAAATTACTACTAATTTCTTAAGAATATATAATATTCTCCTTTTACAAATAGAAATATATAATATATATATATATATATATATATATATATATATATATATATATATATATATATACTCTACCACATTATACCATACTCATTATACTGTGACTTGTTTTCATAGTAAGATTATCTGTTATTACTTTTCACATCTCTGGTCACTGGATTTGTCTCATTTGACTGTGAATTAGTATCCTTATTCCTATGCCCTAAATTTTTTGCCAAGTACTCTTGATCATACCACACATATGCATGCACCTTTGCTAAGTATATTAGGTTTATTTATCTGGTATTGCAGAGATACTACTTCAAAAGCTGTTTATATATTTTATTTTTGCACATACCACTAGACCAAATTTTAATTAAAGGCTTTAGTTTATACCTATGATAAAATAACAGTATAGATCCAAAACAAGCACCCACTGTAGTACTGGAAACAAAAAAGCAACAGTAGAATACAACCACGTTGAGAAAAACCTTTAATACAAAAAGCAGCAGCAAAGCTTTTGGGTCTACACCCTTCCTCAATGCTAAATACAAAGTCAAAAACACATGAGTTAGAGTTTAAATAGGAGCCAAGAAAAGTCATGTGATCGCAGCCAGCTGATCAAATGACAACAACATATAAAATCACAAACAGGTTATTTTAAAAAATACAGAATTTAAAAGTAACATAGAAGCACATATAAAAAAATGTGTGTGTGTCTTACGGCTTTTCCCGGTTAGGGGTCGCCACAGCGGAACTCCAGTCCGCTAATGATTGGTAGTTGATTTTTACGTGCCGAGTTACCAGCCCTGATGCACAACCTTCAACGAAGGTAGGCCCATTCACGCATGTCTCCACACAGAAGATGCTCTAGCTGAGAATCGAACTGGACAGCATCTTACTGTGAGGCGACAACGCTACCGCAGCACCACCACCGAAGCACATATAAAAAATAAAAAATAAAAATAAAACACACATAAAAATATTGTTAAGGGACACATATAGAACATTTTTACAATCAAAATTTACTCTGCTGTAGCCTCAGTAGAATGGGCTTTAAGGTAACAGCAGTATCTACTGAGGTTACAGCAGAGTATTTTTTAAAATAACCTGTTTGTGATTTTATATGTTGTTGTCATTTAATCAGCTGGCTGCGCTCACATGACTTTTCTTGGCTCCTATTTAAATTCTAACTCATGTGTTTTTGATTTTGATTTAGCATTGAGGAAGGGTGTTTCACACCTTGGTTATCATTTTACATGAGCTGATTAATGCTGTAGAACACACAACAGTTTGCTTAATATATGCAGTTTTACTTTATAAGCATAATCCCTCCTTCCTTTCTCTTTTAATAGCATCCAAGGTAACATACTTTCATACTTACTAGCCAGTGCAGACTTACTATCTTGCATGAAGTATAAGGTAAGACTGCAGTCCATGTAAGAGTTTTTATTAGTCAGATTATTGACTAGTAGATCATTATTAGTAATTCTCACTGTTATTCGCTGTTCATTACTGTTTTCTGTCACTGCTCTTTACTATAGTTCTCATGTCAGCAAGTTTTACCAGTGTGCAATATTACCTCTTGGTTACTGCTATTACAGCCCAGCGGCATCCACATTGTCCTTGAAGTGGACATAACTCCATTCTGTGTACTTCTGATTGCTACTGCTAGATTTAGTATGGATTATACTTCTGATTACTACTGCTAAATTTAGTATATATTGCACTTCTATTTACTACTGCTAAATCTGGTATGTATTCCACTTCCAGTTACTCATGCTAAATTCAGTATATACTGCATATGCAATTACGCAGCATTCCTAGCCATCCCTGATTGTAATATAACTGTGTTCTGATGCACTTCTGATCACTGTAGCTATTTGTAGCATGCCTTACATTGTTAACTCAGTGCATCTAGGCCATCCCTAGATGACATAGCTGCTGCACTTCTGATTGCTGCTGTTACTTGTTAAACCTCTGATACCTGTGCTAAACTTGCATCTAGGCCATCCCTAGATGATATGCCTGCTGCATTTCTGATTGCTGCTGTTCCTTGTTACACCTCTGATACTGTGCAGCTGCTGCACTTCCGTTTGCTGATGTTACTTGTTAAACCTCTGATACCTGTACAGCTGCTGCACTTCTGATTGCTGCTGTTACTTGTTACAACTCTGATACCTGTGCTAAACTTGCATCTAGGCCATCCCTAGATGACATGCCTGCTGCACTTCTGATTGCTGCTGTTCCTTGTTACACCTCTGATACCTGTGCAGCTGCTGCACTTCTGATTGCTGCTGTTCCTTGTTACACCTCTGATACCTGTGCAGCTGCAGCACTTCTGATTGCTGCTGTTCCTTGTTACACCTCTGATACCTGTGCAGCTGCTGCACTTCTGATTGCTGCTGTTACTTGTTACAACTCTGATACCTGTGCTAAACTTGCATCTAGGCCATCCCTAGATGACATGCCTGCTGCACTTCTGATTGCTGCTGTTCCTTGTTACACCTCTGATACCTGTGCAGCTGCTGCACTTCTGATTGCTGCTGTTCCTTGTTACACCTCTGATACCTGTGCAGCTGCAGCACTTCTGATTGCTGCTGTTCCTTGTTACACCTCTGATACCTGTGCAGCTGCTGTACTTCTGATTGCTGCTGTTCCTTGTTACACCTCTCATACCTGTGCAGCTGCTGCACTTCTGATTGCTGCTGTTCCTTGTTACACCTCTGATACCTGTGCAGCTGCTGCACTTCTGATTGCTGATGTTACTTGCTAAACCTCTGATACCTGTGCAGCTGCTGCACTTCTGATTGCTGCTGTTACTTGTTAAACCTCTGATACCTGTGCAGCTGCTGCACTTCTGATTGCTGCTGTTACTTGTTACACCTCTGATACCTGTGCAGCTGCTGCACTTCTGATTGCTGCTGTTCCTTGTTACACCTCTGATACCTGTGCAGCTGCTGCACTTCCGATTGCTGATGTTACTTGTTAAACCTCTGATACCTGTGCAGCTGCTGCACTTCTGATTGCTGCTGTTCCTTGTTACACCTCTGATACCTGTGCAGCTGCTGCACTTCTGATTGCTGATGTTACTTGTTAAACCTCTGATACCTGTGCAGCTGCTGCACTTCTGATTGCTGCTGTTCCTTGTTACACCTCTGATACCTGTGCAGCTGCTGCACTTCTGATTGCTGCTGTTCCTTGTTACACCTCTGATACCTGTGCAGCTGCTGCACTTCTGATTGCTGCTGTTCCTTGTTACACCTCTGATACCTGTGCAGCTGCTGCACTTCTGATTGCTGCTGTTCCTTGTTACACCTCTGATACCTGTGCAGCTGCTGCACTTCTGATTGCTGCTGTTCCTTGTTACACCTCTCATACCTGTGCAGCTGCTGCACTTCTGATTGCTGATGTTCCTTGTTACACCTCTGATACCTGTGCAGCTGCTGCACTTCTGATTGCTGCTGTTCCTTGTTACACCTCTGATACCTGTGCAGCTGCTGCACTTCTGATTGCTGCTGTTCCTTGTTACACCTCTGATACCTGTGCAGCTGCTGCACTTCTGATTGCTGCTGTTCCTTGTTACACCTCTGATACCTGTGCAGCTGCTGCACTTCTGATTGCTGCTGTTCCTTGTTACACCTCTGATACCTGTGCAGCTGCTGCACTTCTGATTGCTGCTGTTACTTGTTACACCTCTGATACCTGTGCAGCTGCAGCACTTCTGATTGCTGCTGTTCCTTGTTACACCTCTGATACCTGTGCAGCTGCTGCACTTCTGATTGCTGCTGTTCCTTGTTAAACCTCTGATACCTGTGCAGCTGCTGCACTTCTGATTGCTGCTGTTCCTTGTTACACCTCTCATACCTGTGCAGCTGCTGCACTTCTGATTGCTGATGTTACTTGTTAAACCTCTGATACCTGTGCAGCTGCTGCACTTCTGATTGCTGCTGTTCCTTGTTACACCTCTGATACCTGTGCAGCTGCTGCACTTCTGATTGCTGCTGTTCCTTGTTACACCTCTGATACCTGTGCAGCTGCTGCACTTCTGATTGCTGCTGTTACTTGTTACACCTCTGATACCTGTGCAGCTGCAGCACTTCTGATTGCTGCTGTTCCTTGTTACACCTCTGATACCTGTGCAGCTGCTGCACTTCTGATTGCTGCTGTTCCTTGTTAAACCTCTGATACCTGTGCAGCTGCTGCACTTCTGATTGCTGCTGTTCCTTGTTACACCTCTCATACCTGTGCAGCTGCTGCACTTCTGATTGCTGATGTTACTTGTTAAACCTCTGATACCTGTGCAGCTGCTGCACTTCTGACTGCTGCTGTTACTTGTTACAACTGTGATACCTATGCTAAACTTGCATCTAGGCCATCCCTAGATGATATGCCTGCTGCACTTCTGATTGCTGCTGTTACTTGTTACACCTCTGATACCTGTGCTGCTAAACTTGTGTTACGGTTGGTCATACTCTTGTAAACTTGTGTTAAGGCTGGTCATACTCCTGCTGCTTTGTTGCATTCATAGTTTCCAATGCATAGAGAACTCAGTGGCATCTGGGATATCCTTGAACATGACATAATGATGTTCTGTTACACTTCTGATTGTTGTTGCTTCCAGTTGTTATACTTGATTTACTGTTTTCATTCACAGTACTCCTGATTTATCAAGGACACCTAGTGTCCCTAACAGTCTCCTCCCTGATTAGCTTATCATTGTTACCTTACCCTTGTTAGAATTAGTGTTAATATCCAGCTATTACACTTACTACCATTAGTGCTGATGCCCACCTATTACCCTTGTTACCATTAGTGTTGTTACCCACCTATTACCCTTGTCACCATTAGTGTTGTTACCTATCTACTACCCTTATTACTATAATGCTAGCTATTTATTACATTTGTTACTATTAGTGTCATTAATCATCTAATACACTTGCTGTGATTAAGGTTGTTACCCCAACCTTCAGAGAGTTATCACTGATAGTGCAAACTCTGCTACACCCATATTCTTACTTTTGTTTCAGTCTACTTTATTATCAATTCTAAGTCTATACTAATGGACTGTGACTGTCGCCACACCCCTATTCCTATCTTTATATTCTCATATCTGTTATGCTCTTCTGAGTATAAACCAATTACAGGAATAGCACTACAAGACAACACAAGACCCCCGAATCTAGCCCGGTTCCTTATATCCTTTGAACTATACTGCTCAGTATAGAATCTAAGAGAGCTCCTCCTCCTTCTGTAGGAAACCTATTAGCACTTGTTATTTTGAGGTGCTGCAGCAAGTGCCTCATGCTAACCAAAAACCTATTGTTGTTTCCTTATAATGATTTAGTCTGAGACGTGCAAGTATTTATTGGATATGGAGTCTATTAGCACCACATTCACCCAAACATAGCACAGAAAAACTCCAACCACTTGAGCTGATGTTGCCAAAAAAGCACTACATAAACCCCATTGACAAAGGACTAAACAACCTTAGCAGTTAAATTTCACAGTAATAACCCCACTTTCAATATGCACTTCAATAGCCACAATACATGACATTAGGAGGTCATACTGATGCTAACTCAAAATCTTTAATATCTACTGAGTGCAAGATTTAGTAATAGGTGAATCCACTATCAGACACACTGACACCACCTTCACCAGACTCCATAAGAACGGCCTGGCGGTAAGGTGACTTTTCGGAGCCAGTATCTGGAAAATCATGAAGGCTCTCAGATCCTTCCATCATGTCAGATATGATTATGACTTTGTAGTGGTTCACAACAGGGTGAATGCTCTTTGGAGATGTAGCCAAAGGGAAGTGCAGAAGGATATGAAGGTACAGATTACTAGTACACATAAACTGTGCTAACTGCTTACAAGACATGAAAAGTATATTAGACACATGAGTGGAACAGCAAACCTATTCCTTAAATTATTGGTAGTGTTGTGTTATATTGACCATCAAGACAGTAATGCAAACTATGAAACTAAAATGATGCTGAGATTAAAGGCAGCATAATTGCTTCAATAACTGGTAATACAGCTGGTGCCATTCGTGGAGAATCCAGTTTGTCTCAACTTGGGATGAAATGGATGACAAGCCTTCCTGTTTTTCAAGGAATGTCCTACCCCTCTCATACCTGGACATTCACATTCTGGACAAATCCTTTTCTATCCCCATACTGCTCTTTTTAAGCTTAGTCCATCTAGTGGACGTACCACCCTAAGTAATTTCTAATTTGGAACATATTAGAGTGGCTATATTAAATGTCAGGAGTCTTAACAAAAAGAAGATGTTCAAACTTCAGGCCCTACTGCAACTCAGCTGCATTCATATATATGAAGATACAGACTTATGGTTTCATTGTAATGAAGGCACCCCCTCTATTCTGTGGTTTAGCATCTAGCTTGCCTTCAAACTTACAGGCAGCTATGCAAGAGTACTGGCATTTGTTAAGGTCCCCATCACCTCCTGACAGATTAAACCCCAAAACTTTGTAAAAGTCTGATTTACTCTAAAACATTATACCTATCACTTCTTAGGTAGCTATAGATCGCCCTCCATGTCCTATGCTATGCTGGCCATAATAGCAATTTAATGTCTTAGCCAAAATCCCCACAATTCCTAACATTTTTTTTATTGGGAGACTTTAATTCCATCTGCCCATCCATAATTCTCTTTTTCACGTTTTTTTTTTTTGTTTTGTTTTTTTTTTTCACATTAGGTCAGAGTGCCACATCAACAGTGACCGTCATTTAGAATGTTCACACCACCACAAGGATAGCCCTACCCCATTTGTTCTTCCATACCACACACACACATACACTCACACTCACATCTATGGCCATTTTAGAGTTTTCAGATAACCTATTGCATATCTTTGGAATGTGGGAGGAAACTGGAGCACCCGGAGAAAAAGATGTGCAGATTATGCACAGAAGGCACCCCAGTCAAGAATGGAACTGGAAAACATCTTTTTGTGAAGTGAATGACTTTCCTTACATAGCTATAACTTAGCTGATCTAATAAGCATGTCCAATGCTTTCTGAAACCCCTTGAACAAATAGTTAACCTTCCTACTAGGGGCCCTAATATCCTTGCTCTCATCCTCACTAATATAACCCCTTCATCTACTCTTCCCCATTTGTCATCATCCTTCCTTCTATCTGACCATAAATTCTTGATATTTTCCTTTGAAACAGATTATCTTTCCCTTGCAAATACCTCAATGTTCAGGCCTTGAAAAAAGTTAGCATTTTATAGCTATTTCGTGAGCTAAATAAATTCGGCCATGACCTTTCCTTAACAGACCTTGTGACCAGAAATGCTGTCTATTTATGACTCTAATTAATGCTCATACTTGAATAGGTGTCTAGATGACACAGTCCACATGTGCACTAAATATACTATGAAATTAAAAACAAAATCCTGTGATGCAATGCCCATATAAATACATTATATAACAAGAGAAATAAGTTATTTAATGTTTATATAAGTCATATTCTAGCTCTGTCAAGCAAACTGGCAAGGAGCTTAGGTTTGCCATTGGGAAGCTTAAAGTTGAACAGAAATTACAAATCCCTCTGAAACCAAGAGCAACTATAAATCATTCTTTAAATATGTCAGATCACAAACACAGACATACACAAGTATAGAGAATCCCTCTGCTTAGGCACCACTTGAATCAGAAAAGTGAAAGGATATTATTATCTTTCATTTGGGACTTCAACCCATGACCTCCAACATACAATACTGGTGTTACTGCTGCTGGACCGACAAGAGTCTCTGGACAGATTGGTGTTGAGTTTTCCCTTAAGAGCTTTATTCTTTCAAGTAGGAACTCCCCCAACATGGTGGCCATGGTCAAAACACAAATGCAAGTTGTCAAGCTCTCATTCACATTCACAGGTGCATGCATACACATTTACACACACACTTACACACACACACACACACACACACACACACACACACACACACACATACACACACACACACACACACACACACACACACACACACATATACACACACAAATAAGTATAGCAAACGCCATCTCCTTAGGTACTGTTAGAATCATAGAACTGAAAGGATGTCATGAATTTAAGAACTAAACTGAACAATCTTCTCAGCTTTTCCACAACAATATTGTCCAGGTAGTTTGAGTGTTGGAGAGGCAGATGCCTCTTCTGAAAATAAAAATGTTATCAGTTGTATTTCACAGGGCTTATTGTTGGACCCCCCCCCCCCTCCTATCTGGCCTTTACTTCTCAGACTTTCAAGCTACCACCTCTGGCAAATGTTGCAAACAAAATGTTGTTGTTTGTTCATCCACTGATACACAGCTGCTGCAGCAAAGGTTAACCTATATTAACAACTAGTGCAAGGACAACAGTTTCAAAGTAAGTGAAAAAAATAGTATAATTCAATTTGGTAAATAAAATATTTTTGCATTCCAATAAATAGATTTCACATCCCCTCCAACATCAGAGACCTAGGCACCTTTGTTGATAACTTCTTAGCCTTTGACCATCATGTCTACACAGTAGTTAGAACATCCTTTTAGCTGTTCCAACTAATATCCAAAGCTGCTTCCTCTAGATCCAAAAAGACATCTTACTTCATCCCTGCTCCTCTCTCATCAGACCTGCTACTGAATAGAATGCCCCCTTTGGTATGTACCTTTTTAAAATACATCACTCAACCTGAGTGACTTTGAAGATTCTTAACTAAAAAGATCCTGACCCCAAGACATTCAGTTATCTCGGCAGACTGGAAACCCTCTCTTTAGATTTGGTCATTTTTAGACTTGTGTGATGATCTGTGTCTAGCCTTTAACGCCATGAAAAAAATACCTTTCTTGACCCTTCTTGACCTCCTATATCTTAACAAAACAAATGGTTTCATAAATACCCATATAAAGTATTTAAATCTTCATCTGCAAATTAATAAAACATGGTAGCGAGTGGAGAAGCATAAATTGGAGAAGGTTGACCCTATGTTTTTTTTTGTTTTGTTTTTTTCTTTTTTTTTTTTTTTTTTTTTTATACTTCCGTATTATCGCAACCACATTCCAAACATCTCATGTCTGTACATGCACTGCTGACAAACTGCAATGAACAGGTCGCAGCTAACGTAAGTAACCAAATTTCTACTAATAAACACAGTGAAACTGAAGTGATTTCTTGCATGTAAGTGCCATTGTTTCTTTTCCAGTAGTTGGAGACATCATCAACAAATGGTAGCGTGGAAAAGGGCAGCAGTGTAGCTGCTCTGTGAGACATTACTGATATTCAAGAAAATATGGTATAGGTGCATACCCCTCAACCTCTTAGCACAAAAAACCTGAACAAAGCCTGACAGAATGGGGGGACAAGGGGCCAAAAAATAGGGACAGATTTTAAATATTGCTCTTATAAACTTAGAAAGTTGCGAGAATAACAGGATTTCGTTTAGCATGGATTTTTCTGAAGGATATGGAATATGAAACTGAAATGTATACCGTTAGTGACTTCAATCCTCAGATCATCCCCATGATTTGCTAGAAAGTCACACATTTTATGAAGAACAGACCAAAAATATGTGGCAAAAATCTGGACATTGTGAGAAAATCTGGACAGTTGAGAGGTATGCTCGGTAATCTAACAAAATAAAACTGGACATCAGCCGTTGTACCTTTTACATTACATTTCTGCTGTAACTGAAAGGAAGCTTTTGGAATTAAGTAATGATGCCAGACATACCTCTTGACATCGTAGTACAAGAAATGTGGACAAAAATAATAGCAGGGCAACAGCCTAAAAATCTGGATAGATTTTAAATGCTTATAAACTTAGAAAGTGCCAAAATAACATTAAATACTTTTGTCGCCACGTGAACGGCATTTGAATATATCAAAAGTTAGTTGTTTGCAACGTGGTTGCAATAATATGTAAGTACCGTTTTTTTAATGCTCCTAAACTTATAGTTGAATAGGGATGCTAGATCAGAGGATGACAGTGGGTACAGGAATAGCTAGGCACATCTCTGGTGGATTGACAGGTTCATATTCCAGTGTATTCCCAACCTCAGGAACAAACTTCCATTACTTTCAAGGTAAATATAGACAATTGAATAGGTAGCCCAATTCCTTTCTGGGTCTTTTGTGTGTTGCCCTCCTCAAGGCAGGATGAAACATTTAAATATAGTTAGTGGTTAGGTTTATAATGGTCTGAAGACTGATTACAAAGCATAGGCCTATGAATCTAAGAATACATAGCACAACTCATGTGTTTTTTTTTCCTAAGCCTGTAATTCTTTTCAAAGGCTGTTGTCATAAATAAATGACACTTATAGAACTGCAGAACTGCATGACTGTCGAATCAGGAAGCTTACATTTTAAATGTAAAGTTAACAGGAAATTACACAACTGCTCTTAAATGTCAGTCAGACAGATTATAGTAAATCTTCAGCTAAAACTAGTAGCAGAACAAGATAGCTTACAACTAGTAACAAGAGTAGACTGTGGGGTTAAAGAAATCAGGGGATCACATACAGAAATCTAATTAGAAAACTAAGAAGTATTATTTGTTAAGCCAGTGAGCTAGAAGGATTTGTCTTAATACAGTAATTGGTTATAGGGAACCACAGGCAGATTGGGTTACTGAAGATTTACCTGTTGGCAAATGTTATGTTTCTGTATGGTTTACATGAGAACCCATTACTTTTATATTACAAAAAACACCTATCAACTATGTCACATGTTAAGTATATGCAGAATTTTTTTTTCATAGCTATATTTCCAGAAGTCAATCAAGGCTTGACAGGTTTTATTTTACCTGTAATATGAATAATTTGAACATTTGACATTACATTTTTTGTACATGAGAAAGTCAAGCCATTGTCTCTTGAGGCTTGCTACAACATGTCTCACTACTATGCTTCATGGATATTTACCTGATCAAATTCTGAATTACCTGTCTAACTTGTTTACCTATAGAATTCAAAAATATGGGAGCCTAGTCAAACATTTTTCTCACAATGCATAGTGTCTAAGTACCTGAAATGTTTATTCTTAAACTTGCAGTTTCCCAGGACTGTTTTTGAGTACTCAGCAGATATACTTAAATGTTGTGTGAAGCAACAGTGAAAAAAAGAAAAAATACACACACACACACACACACACACAGGCACATCCTAACTTTTAAAATTCAAGACTGTCATGAAGATTTGAGTAAAGCTGTACATCTGATTCTTATCAGATTGTTATCAGCATGTACACTGCATAAATTTCAGAATACTATAATGTAATCATAAATTAACTTGCATATATATCTGCAATGAGTAAGCCAAAACATATCCCAGTATTATAAAAGTGAACAAACCGTAGCTAGATTTAAGTTAACTTTAATTGTCTGCTCTCAGTCATAGATAAACCATGCAAACAACATAAAGTGTTTTTGTGAACCTTCAAAATGCCAGCTGTAGGTTATTTTAGGTAAATCTAGTTGATATTGTTTTAACAACTACTTGCAAAATATTGCATGAATATTTTCATTATTTGGGTAGCTATATTAAGACAAAAGGCTAATTTGAATAAATCAGATTACCCCTGAGATAGCTGCAGCTTTTCATATACCAGCAAAAACGTATTGATTTTTGATTTTGTCAACACACTGGCCGGTCCTTTGTTTCTATAGTCACATGTCCACCCTTTTGTCTTTAGACCTCTGCTTTCTAGCATTCTGTTTTCAGGCTCACATGCTTACTTTTGTCTAAAGGGCGTCACTGTAGCAGGTTTATAATACCTACATCTGGAGAAAAGTAGGAGACTGTCACCACACATGCACTCTAGGGAGGTAAAACTACAGCACAGCCTGAGTCATTTCCACCCCAAAAATATTTATTAGCTCATCTTCACCCTACTCTTTCATTGTGTTGGAGACTGGAAATGGCATGTCAAGGGTGTAACCAGGAATATTACTCATTTGAATGCATTCTTTGTCTTGATATCTCTCAAAAGACATTATAGTTTATAGAAGCCAAATGATCCGATTTTAATGTGGATCTGTACAAATGCTGCTTAGATGTGATTGTTGATATAAAAACTACCTTTCCTGGTATAGGGACAATGCCAAAATTAAAATAATAATGCACTTAAGTGTGCAGGGCGTAGTATTTGGAAACATTTTATTATTTTAATGTGGAACTTAGGAAGCAAAGAATGGAAATTTATCGGCACTCTGACTCCAAACAGCAGTAAGTAGTATGTTTGTATGTATGTGTGTGAGTATGGGTGTCATTCACTCTGCCAGATCAGCAGCTGATCAATGGAGGGAGTACTTCAAATGTGGTTGACTGCTGCTCATCAAAATTTTAACATTTCGAATGAGTGGAAAATTGAATGTTTGCAGATCAGGTTTGGGTTTGAAAAAGTGAAGCCAAATCCTTTAGATGTGTTTCGGCATTACAGGGTAGGAATGTTTGTGTGAGTGAAGTAGGGTTACCATAGGGTTAAGTGAGGGCACAGTTGTACTGTAGTGTGTGTGTGTGTGTGTGTGTGTGTGTGTGTGTGTGCGTGCGTGCGTGCGTGCGTGTGTGTGTGTGTGTGTGTGTGTGTGTGTGTGTGTGTGTGTGTGTGTGTGAGTTTGCATATGTGTATGTCCAAGCTGTCTAATTTAATGGTAGTTTTACAGAAAGGGTTTTTCAAAAGTACAGTGCAGTGTTATGGGCAAGGGCAGGCTTAGGTTTAGCATTTGTTAGTAAGGTGGAGCAGGGAGTGACATTATCACATCCAGCTCAGTCAGCACTTCCATCCCTTTTCTAAGCATTCAACTTTGATGCCATCTGGAATTCCAGTAGGTCACAGTTAACAACTCCCAGAACAGAGAACAGCACCTTTGGAATGCACTATGCAAGTAAGTTCCTGAGAACTCTTGCATGAACATAACTCAGTAGTCTAAAAACATTAGTATTTTACTACGTAACATTACACTGCATGTAGTCTGGTGAAAAGAAACACTGAACGTATGCTACAGAGTCAAGTATGGCTTACCAAATTAACAACAATGTAATTGCAATAGTCATGCAGCTGCATTCATAGCTACCATCCACAGTGAGTAAATCTATAGTGCAGGTGACATGGGTGCTCTTCTACAGATGTGTGATGAAGAAATAGAACAGTGCATCTGTTAGCTGTGATTGGCGCATAGCATGTTTGAATGCACAGTATAAGTTCAGCTGTAGTGTGTGTCATTCATGTTAGTGGCACTGAACACAATAGGCAGTATGAATTACACTCAGGACTGTCAGAGACCAGAAAGTCTGTTAGTGTGGAAGAGAAGTTAGCATCAGTACAGCACAAAGCAGTACAACAGACTGTTACTTTCAGATGATGCAAGGATCATTTGTAAATATAACAGGATGCACAGCAGGGCAGCACTGTGCATCGGACATAAAATTAACATGACAAGCATTTGGGACACATTGCAAACAGCTGTTACCGCATCAGTGCAACACTGCATTCTGCCTAGAAACAGTGCACAATGTACTTGAGTGAGATGATACACTATGCTGACAGTGCACAGACTGTAGCACTGTACTGGATGGATATATATCAACATACTGCACTGCAATCGATAGGTAGGCACACACCTGTACTGGATAGGGTACTAAGAAACAGCAGTATGCACTGTGTAGCATTGTTGCTACTCTGGTATGTATCCAATGAACTAAATCCAAAACAATGGTGTTGAATGCGCTCGAAATACAACCAGTAATCCAAAAAAGAGCACAGCGTTGCGAGTCCACAGAAAAAGATTTATTAACAAAAAGTTATCCACAGGTTAAGCGCTTTCATCAGACTGAATGACTTCATCAGAACAATTAACCAAGGACTCCACAATTGAAATAGTCAAAACTTTAAAATCATTGGTGCAGAATTAACCAATGCCCAACATTGAATAGCATTTCTCATGAATATCAAGCATTAAAATATATAATGAATTAATTCAATTAATAAATTTACTATAATAACAGAAATTGGATAAAAAACATTTTTTGTATAACCCAAGATGATACATATTTAAATAAGAATCTTTAATATATAATAAAAATGAAGATTATTTTAGTATTAATATGTATATATGTATATTTATTATGTAAAAATAAAACTGATATTTAAAAGTCATAAATATGTTATTAATATGTCAATAGTGAATACATAATATTGATGATACACGTCTAAACTAATTCTGCTTTTTCCTTCAATATAGGCATTATGGAAATATGTTCATTTATGCCCGGAGGGTGGTCGGCTACCAACCTAAGTTGCCACAACAATTCTTTTTTTGTATAATATATTCTGCCAATCACCTCCCCTCATATCAATTTTAATAAAATCAAGTATACCAAACTTGAAGCATTTAAAATTCTTGCACAGAATACTATGTTTATACAAAGCATTGGTGTTTTTTTCATTTTTGATGTCATATAGATGTTCATATATCCTATTTTTCAACATTCTTTCTGTCTTGCCAATATAGAAAGACGGACAGGTGGTACATTGAGCAATATATACTAATTTATTTGAACAACAATTACCATGTTCTGTTTGAATTACTTAAGATTATATCCCTGCCTGTAAGTATATAGGGACAATACAAGCACCTTCCACATGCTTTAGTACCAATTGTATCCCCTGCGTATTGTTTAAATTTCTACTAGATTCCACCAAGGTTTTAATATTACCTCCTACCTTGGTGGAAAATATAGGTTTATCACCAAGAATACGAACTATCTCTGGGTTAATTCTAAAAATGTTCCAATTTTTTATCATAGTACCCTTAATATGTGAATATAGGGGACAGAATTGAACCACACATGCTTGCTGAAAGTTGATGGTATTCTGAACATTTTCTTCATTATTTGCAAAACCAGATCTACTTTCACTAGTACCTAATAATGGTTTATAAATAGTACCCCATTTTCTGTTAACCTCATCGAGAATAGGGTCAATAAAATGATCCGGATATCCTCTTTCCAAAAACATGGTCCTTAAATTCATGAACTCCGCTATGATATCCTTCTTCATAGTAGTCATCCTGGCTACCCTTACAGCCTGACCCTTTACAATACTTTTTTTCTGATAGGCAGGATGATGACTATTATAATGTAGATATGCATTACAAAAAGTGTTTTTACGTTAGATTTTAGAATGGAAACAATCCTGACTTTTAAAAATCTTAACATCAAGAAAATTGATTTCCTGCTGATGACACTGGAAGGTAAACTTTAAGTAATCTGTAGTCTGATTAATATAGTTCACAAACTCAGAAATTTCATCTAAACTTCCCTTCCATAAAATAAAAATATTGTCCAAAAATCTACCGTAATAAGTAATGCATGAAAAAAATCTTTGGTGTGAAAGAATATATTTTTGCTCCCAACCTAGGAGAACCAGGTTAGCGTAAAGGGGGGCGCAAGCAGCACCCATTGCTACTCCCTTTAACTGTTTATAATATTCACCACCAAAGAATATAAAATTGTTGTCCAAAATCAAGCTCATGAGCTCACATAAAAATAAAACTTCATCTGATTTTAAAGATGAATGAGTAAATAAAACCTCTTCAAAGAGACTTAAGCCTTCATCTTTTGGAATGCAAGAGAAAAGATCCTGTACATCTATGGTGAGGAACCAACAATCAGGTGACCATACGTCCGGCCTAATCTGCCACAAAAAATCCCAAGAATCTTTAAGTGGATGTGGAAATTTACTTACAACATATTTCAATTTTTTATCCACATACACCGGTAAATTATGGGTCTTGGAGCCAGCAGCTGCAACTATAGGTCTAAAAGGTGGCTTCTTTAAATTTTTATGCACCTTAGGTATTCCGAAAATCATAGGAATTTTTGGATATTTATTATACAAAAAGTTGTATTCATCCTTAGAAATTCTCTGGTCTAATAAGTATTCATATAAATAACTATCCAACCTACAATAGGAAATATTGATTTCATTTTTTGAACACACTGAATAGTTGTCCTCTTGGAATAATATATGTTGCATATCATTGTTGTAATCTACCATGCTGTATATAACCACCCCCCCACCCTTGTCCGGAGTCATAATCCTAATACTTTTGTTTTGCCTAAGACTCTCCAAGAGACTCTTTTCATCGGGGTTTAAATTGTGAAAAATTCTCCTTTTCTCCTTTTCTCCCCCCACGTCTTATACAAGTCTTCCTTGACTAGTTTTTCATAAGCCATAATTAAAGGATGCAGGGGTAGGTTAAAGGTACTGCTTCTCTTGAGAATGTCATTGGTTTTGCCCTTGTTTAATTTATCTGAAAAAATAAGGTTCAGATTCAATTTTCTTAAATATATTTGAAAATTAACCATTACAGAGGCTATATCAGGCATATATGTAGGAACAAATTTGAACCCCTTTGAAAACAGAGAAAATAATTCTTTGGTAATAGGAAAACTGGCATAATTGTAAATATTGAAGCCGTGTAAGCTGTATTTAATGTTGTCCAAACTTTGTATTTGGACTATATTGTCTACCATTTGTTGTAACCGTAATTTTGTTTTACTACCCTGCTGTAGGTCTTGTTCTTTTGTACCACCTGTCCGTCTTTCTATATTGGCAAGATGGAAAGAATGTTGAAAAATAGGATATATGAACATCTATATGACATCAAAAATGAAAAAAACACCAATGCTTTGTATAAACATAGTATTCTGTGCAAGAATTTTAAATGCTTCAAGTTTGGTATACTTGATTTTATTAAAATTGATATGAGGGGAGGTGATTGGCAGAATATATTATACAAAAAAGAATTGCTGTGGCAACTTAGGTTGGCAGCCGACCACCCTCCGGGCATAAATGAACATATTTCCATAATGCCTATATTGAAGGAAAAGGCAGAATTAGTTTAAACGTGTATCATCAATATTATGTATTCACTATTGACATATTAATAACATATTTATGACTTTTAAATATCAGTTTTATTTTTACATAATAAATATACATATATACATATTAATACTAAAATCTTCATTTTTATTATATATTAAAGATTCTTATTTAAATATGTATCATCTTGGGTTATACAAAAAATGTTATTTACCCAATTTCTGTTATTTTAGTAAATTTATTAATTGAATTAATTAATTATATATTTTAATGCTTGATATTCATGGGAAATGCTATTCAATGTTGGGCATTGGCTAATTCTGCACCAATGATTTTAAAGTTTTGACTATTTAAATTGTGGAGTCCTTGGTTAATTGTTCTGATGAAGTCATTCAGTTTGATGAAAGTGCTTAACCTGTGGATAACTTTTTGTTAATAAATCTTTTTCTGTGGACTCGCAACGCTGTGCTCTTTTTTGGATTACTGGATGTATCCAATGAACAGCGAAACCTAGACAATTTCTGAAACAGTTTGTGCTCATTACCTGTTTCTGCTTACTCATGCTTACCTGTATCTCATGTTGTCTTCATAGTCAATGAGTGACATACAGAAGTATTTTGCCCCAAAACAGTAAAGGCCCCTACTGGGCTACACTCATATCGGTACAGTCAAAACAGCACCTCAGAAAGGAAAACAAATGTCAGCTTCGTACTCCACAACAAGTCTTTAATAAGAACAGTTCCAACACATAAAGACTATTACAGACACACTGTGTTTTCGTCCCAATTGCTTAGACTTCATCAGATGTGGACTTTAGGCTATCACCTGATTTTTATAAACCTCCTAATTACTCAATAAATAGCCAATGGCAAACTCTTTTGAGAATAAGAAATTAAAATATTCTAAAACATGCTTTAAAAACTTTTAACAATAAGTATACACCATAAAATTAAAATTCCATACATTTTAAAACAGTGTTTTTTTGGAGTTTTCATATCGGTACAGCCTACCCATTAATGTTGGTACATATGTAATTTCTTTGCTACATTATTAGAGACTGCACATTACAGGTGAGATTATGGTAACCTGATGTAGGAATTACTCACGCCCAGAAAGATGCCACTACGTCTCTGGTGGGGTCACTAACTCTGCTTCCATCAGAGCACACTGGTCAGTCTTATCCCAGAGCAGCTCTGTAACAATCTAGAAGGCAGTGTCACTAAACAAGTCCAGTACAAAGTGAAACTGTTCATAGAACAAAGTCTGTTATTCATGCTGTGTAGCTCATACAGACTGCACAACAGCAGCCTGGTTGGTATGAAGTAACACAGACATTGCATCTGCAGAAATACTGTGCTGCTCATACTGAGATAGGGCATCACACTCATCCAATGCGGTGTGGACTGTCCCTCTAAATTTTGCCCCTAGTGGTTAACATTCAGCAAGCTCATTACACTGTAAACAAATGTTGTGCTGGAACCCCCACATCTTGGGGCATAATGTAGTTCCTCAAGTCACTAGAACATGAAATAGCTGCACAAACATTAGATAGGGCAACATTTATATAACTAGGTTATAGCACATATTCACATATTTGCATTGCATGCACTACATGGCACAAGCAGTCCTTATCTGTTATCAGGCTATGTGTTTTATTTGCCATGTTCCTAGAAAGCAAAACAAAGTGGGAAAGGGTTGGAAGGAAAGAAGGCATGCCTTGCATGAAATATTATCTTCATATAATAACATTTTATACAGTTATTTATGGGAGGCTGTAGCAACTTCTTTCTTTATTTTGCTACATGAGGCAACCATTTGGGATTCCCATTTGGGGTTCTTTCCTCACTGCTGGACAGGGACAGTAGATATGCTTCTCATTCCCAGAAGTGTTGAGGACACTTGGTATACTAACTTGTTCAGGGTCTACTGTCTCCAGAGCTGCTAGAAGTCCTTTATTTGATACCAGCACTAGCCTAGTCCTTAACCAGAGCTGCAATTCCATATCATTCTACTGCACACCTGGGGAAGCCAGGTTTGGCAGCTGCATTCATACTTCTGATTCACTTAACTATTGTATCTCCTTGATACAGAACCTAAAGGTTTATCTTCTTTTGTTTCTGCCTCTGTCTTTATTTCATTGGACATCCTGATGACCATAGTGGAGGCGAAAGGTATTTACCAACACGGCAAAGACTTTATCTTCACTACTTGTCAGCACCATAGCCTGGCTCCTGTCAGGGTCTGTAAACTCTCATGCGCCACATAATGTTGTATACAACAGGATGAAGGCATTATTCTAAAAGCATTATTCCTAGTGATTTGAGGAAACAGTACAAAGAATTGAGATAGGATTTTTCTTCTGTTCACTGTGATGTACCTGCTGAATGCTGATCACTACATGCAAGATTCAGAGAGACAGTCAATTCTGCATAGAACCAGCATGTTGAATAATCCAGAGTAAATTATAGCCCCCAGTTTGTATAATTATATTATACTGTTTCCCCCAAGTCTTGTCTATTCAAATCCTCACATTTGGGTAAAATAGCAAGCCATACATCAACAAATAATGCATTAAAGGACTGCCTTAGAAATCTCCCCTAGTATTACATTGGCAGTCTAGCTTGTAATGACTATAGGCCAAAGAACAAATTCAGTTTACAAATCCTTCTCACAAATTTGTAGATGCACCCACACCTTTAATAGGAGAATTTGCAACAAGACCCTGTAAAATTCAACCAACCTGATAGCAATAAAAAGATATACCAATGTACTGACCATTTAGAAACAGTTTAGTTCCCCAGAGCACCTAATCTGATAAGAACTATAGTCCCACCAATGCAGATGCTGAGTTACCTTTCCAGAACCATGTAGATCCGCTTTAGAATTCTGGATTCAGTCCCAGAAATAAAGCAACTTATGCACTTTGTGTGAAGGACAGACTGATAGCTAAAACCTCCCTGTCTTTATGAAACTTATTAAAAGAAGTTGAAACAGTTCTGACTATAGCTCTGAAAAACTCATTGCTGATATGATAACTATCAAAACATTTTCTGAGATAAAAACAAAATTAAAGATTCTTCTGGCACAGAAATAATATTTTTTTGCAGGCCCTATTTTCTGACAAATTCATACTGACCAAATCCTTGATTCTTTTTAATGCTCCAATACCTGAATTTGTTACAGCTGTGAAATATCCAATCTTATGGAGTATTACATGTCTCTTGTAATTGTGTGTATACTGATTATGTCTAAATAACTAAATGTGTCTGTAATTTTTTCTTTGTGGAGCTTTTCTCCCCGGGCCTCTGCTGAAAAAGGGCCTTTTCGGCTCAGTCAGACACCCCCGGTTAACAAATGTAAAATAAAAATAAAAATTACGATAATCGCAAGGAAAGTAATAACAAGAAACTGGAAAAGTGGTATTATTCCCTCTTTTAAATAATTCAGAAGCATCGCTACTCGTCTGACAATTGGAAGTTATCACACTGAGAACAAGAATCACGTCCTCATATAATTCATGGAAAGGACTAAGTGACATCTTAACCAAACAATGATTGACACATGATGTGTGTTTAATTATGTATTAGCAGACACCTTTTGTAAATAGTTGTTTTGTTAGTAATTTATATCATTCTCTTTTATAAGATAAGAAAATTAACTCATCTTCTATTCAGTTTGATACAATTGTAACTTTTCATTGTTATTAAGAATTTGTTATTGTTCATGTTTGACTTGAAACTTAAATAAAAAAATTATTAGTAAAAATATGATTCAATCTAGTTTCTGGAACAGCTAGTCTTTTTGGAAGTTTAAAATACTGCTTATCCCTAAAAGGTAGCTTAACAGTAGGAAAACTTTTTTGCTTTGTTTTGTTTTTATACCTCCTGTAAAATCCTTATCACCTCTGCAGTAAACAGTTCCCTGTGAGGAACTAAAATTTCAGCAGTAATGCTGACAGATGCAGACTACAAAACTGTAGGCACAGCAACTTGTTCTGAGGCTGATATAACAGGTCCTGTCTGAAAAGAAATACAAGAGACCTGTCTCTAAATTGAACCAGAAGAGAACACCAACGTTGTTTGTCTGCCTGTCCCAACCTGGCACTATCAGAACCAGCGTTGTTTTCCTCGCCCTTTCTTTTAAAATGATTGGCATGAGAGAGAAAAGAGAAGAACCCACTCAAGACCTTCACTGACCAAGACCTGATCAGGCTGCAAGAGTTCATGTCTAGAATTTTGCCTTTTCTTCCACACCAAATAAATGTTAACTCAGGACCCCCAAAAGTGGATGTCACAATAACAAAGACCTCAGGATTTCTTTGCCACTTGTTCACTCTCACTGACTAAAGGATGTTCCACTCATGTATGAGGTACACCACCATTATACTAATCCTCCAAGAGCAAGGTCCAGATCCACCATTGAAAAGCACAGCCAGTAACAATCCAGGCCTCCCAACATATTTCATTTTTTATAATTTATTTATTAGCATTTGTTTACCAAGGTAGGCCGACTGGGCACAAGGCCACCTTCCAGTTGAAGCCCTGGGAGAAAAACTTCTTGCAAAATACATTCATTAAGTTTACAAAGGGTTACCGTAGGAAAGGAAAGTACAATTCTAATAAAAACATTATAACCACCTATCAGGTAACTGCTACAAGATAAAAAGTGTATGTTACAGCAATGAACAGGTAGTCTTAGCTAAGAGAAAAAGAAACATATATTGAACATTATGAACAGCTAAGCAGAGCTGCTGAGGTAACAGAAATCCCTTATTTACATTGTACATGTGACATATGAAGCTAAAGGACTTTAATAATCAGAAACAAGAGAGAAGTTAGTAAGATGTGTAAACAAATGACAGTAAATAAGTAGAGCAGCTACAGTACAATGTCCATTATTAGCATTTATTTCTAGGTTTAGGCTGATATACAGCATTCATAGATGAGTGACTTGGCTGCTATAGGTGGGGGTAAAAGGAGCTGTAAGGAGCAGTTTATACGGTACAGAGGAATGATAGTAAGTAGATGGTGGGGCTATTGAGTTGTAAACTAGAAGTCTAGATTGTGGTAGATTTATATACCATAATACTGTAATGCAGACACATAACACTTGGAGAACATATTTCACAATACCTTGTGAAATGCCTTTATAACTAGAGATACTGCTAAAAGTTCCTTTAGACAGATGCAAAGCTTCACCTGCTCTGAAGACCAGACTTTCTGCATTGAAATAAACTCCAGATGAGCTCTGCACTCCATATCTTACATGACAATCAATTTGTATTATAGTGCTTAGACCTAAGCATGACACAGAAACAAAGAAGCAAATACATTAAGAATTAATATGAACATACAGTAATAAGACAATACAGAACTTTGACAGCATATGGAATAAGTAACATTTTGAGACTAAAACAGAAATGGGCCTTATCAGCTAAGTTAAAAAAAAAACTCAAGTCAAGATAAGCCTTCAGTTCAAAGTGAAAGCCAGGATTAAATCATGTCAGTACCTGCAAACTGCATACAAAAAAAACCCAGAAAAAGTTCATTCTTGTAAGAAAAGTGACGAGTAAGCAATAATTCGGACATTTCAATCCAAACCTCGGATGGAAGTGTTTTTCCAAAGCCAAACTATCCTGAACTGTCACCATCCACCACCAAGGATGAATCAGAGGGAAGAACTTATTTAACAATTCTACGTCATAATCTCATAAACTCCTTTGATAAACTTGCACCTTCGTCCTGTACATTCTTGCAATTTGCACCATAAAAATGCTTGCCGGCATATTACTTAACAGTTCTTCTAGGTGACCACCCATCAAAAGTGCACCAATGTATTCTAATCGTAGATATGTAGAGTGCTTCAGAAATGGGAACAGGAGCATTATGTTCAAGTGTATATTGTTAGGATAGTACTGGAGGTAAGATGGGGAAGTCAAAGCATTGGATACTGCTTATAGGTTTAATTTGAGACCAGGAGAATATTTCAACTATAAAGACTATATAAGACACTACTGGGTGAAGACTGAACACTACTGATCCAAAACAGAATATATAAAGTAACAAAAAGTGAACAGTTACCATGGCTAAAAGTCATGAATTTTAATAACAACATGTAACAAAACAAAAAGTAGTAAGTGCTTTCATGATTCACAGATCGCTTCTTCAGACTGATTAAGGTGAAAACAATCAAAGTATTTAAATCTCTTCTAGCCAATCAGAAAGCCTATACACTAATCAAACAACATTGTGATTTTTAGCCATGGTCTGTTCAGTTTTTCTTACTTTATATATTCTGTTCAGGAGAATATTTCACCTAACTGAGGGTGAAAGAACAGATAAGAAAAGTGGCACAATGGGTAAGATGCCTGAAAATTGTAGTTTTTTTTTTTTACTTGAAGCAAAATCCCAAGAGGCAGCCAAGAATGAATTGTTAAATAAGGCATATAAGAGTCTAGGATCCAAAGGTGAAGAAATTATGGGCAGGATAAAAGAGGAACTGAATAGAAAACTGGATATACGATTGGCACAGGAAAACTGGATGGGCGTTTGACTTGCACCTAGATATGCAACCAAGTCTAAGAGATTTAGCACTTTTGCCTGGAGGTTGCACAGGTATTTTTATACTCCAGTTAGGGTAGAAAAATGGTTTCAGGAGCTGATGGAATCTGTTACAAGTGTAACAAACAAGAGAGGAGTACTTGGGAAGACATCTTCTTGGGGTATGACAGATTACAAGTATTTAAAGGGAACATTCAAAAACATGTGAGAAATGAGTGGTTACTATTAGTGGAAACAATGTCAAGTAAGGTCGAGATTAAAGCATCAGATCATGTCAGGGTACTGCTAATGTCAACTTTTCAGGTGGCCAAAAAGTTTATAACCAGAAACTGGAAGCAGAAATTTCCCACATCTATACAAGAGCTAAAATAGATCATGGAGGATATTAAAAACTTAAAATTATCAGAAAGGAACAAAAAAGTGGGACCATTTATAAGAGCAAAACTGAACGCATGGAATAACTGGGTACATTATGGGCAACGGCAGAAATAATACAACATGATGGACCTCAGTTAAGTTGCACAACTCGTACTGATTCACTAGATATGATAAATTAATAGAATGTATCAGTAAAGGTCATCTGATCAGTAATTCCATGTAATGGACTGAGTCCATGTGCAAGATGAGGTTAAAGCCAACTGTTAAATAAAGTGGGTTTCTCATACTAGCTGAGTGGGAAAAAAAAACTGCAGGCAGCAAAGGGGTATACACTACTGATGTAAGACAAGGGTATCTGATATATTGATTTGTAAAAAAAAAAAAAAACTGCACCATGTATGAGGAATACATTAGTAGTGGTCTGAGAATTTGTGAACTGCATAATAAAGTTGAATGCTAAAATCTTTAAAAAAGAATGTAACCCCTTGTTTTATGCTGAGTCCAGATGGTAGTACAGAAACAAATGGATTTTTATTGGCCAGCCACTAGGGGAAAATAAAGTGCCCCACGCATGAGGACTGCACAAAAACTGTAAGAATCTTGTTTATGGTTGAATAAAATTGTTATTGCAAAAAATAGAGACACAGAGAGAGAGAGAGAGAGAGAGAGAGAGAGAGAGAGAGAGAGAGACAGAGAGAGAGAGAGAGAGAGAGAGAGAGAGGAAAGTAAAACATTACAAGAGCAGCAGATGCTTAATCCACAGTGATTTAATGAAATATGGTGTCATGGTACTTCACTGGGAGAAACAGGGGAGAAAGGAACCAGATGCACAAAAGTTAATGTTACGTTAGTTATATTGACAATGTTAATGTTGAGGTTATTATGTATTGTATCAAACTGAATTGTTATTGTTTCTAGAAATATTTTTATGTTGACATAGAAGCAGTAGTTTCTAATATTGTTAATGAAGGCAGCACTACGTAAGCTCCACAGATGAAATGCACAAGAGAAAATGAGTGCTTAAGTAATGTTATTTGGAAAACGGGAAAAAAGCTATATAAAGATGAGGATATCAGAAACTGTCAGTTGACTGAAACACAAAGCTGGACTAAAAATGGTGTGTGAGACCACAAAATTAACTGAAATTAATGCAGATGTATGTGCTTAATGAACTGAGGAGCAGAAATAGAAATGAAGTTAGAATGTGGAACTGTGCAAATTTATTTGTATGTTTTTTTCATTGATTAGTACTAGGCTAACTGCTCTTGTGAGCCATTTTCAGCCTAGCCAGTTACCCCATGTGAGAATCAAACCCTGCACCTTGTGTTTGTAAGGTAAAAACCTTAACCATTATGCTAACATCTCACCCATGTGTTAAAATGCTGACAAAATAATAAAAATGTAATAACAAAGGACTAATATATATATATATATATATATATATATATATATATATATATATATATATATAATATATCTATATATATATATTCTGAATTCTGCTTTATTGAGTTACAGCATTTCCTTCCTACTGTCCAACACAGCCGCTAGGAAAACTATCCTACTGATTGCAGTTGGAACTTCCATTGTCTCTTGATACTGAACCCCAAGGAATCCAAAAGGGTGATCACCAGCTCCAGTTGCTCAGGAAACTGTTCCTGGGACTTCAGCATACAATCATCCAAATGCAGGAAAATGTGACTGTACCTCACCTGCAAAGGAGCCACTTCTGATGCCAGACACCAAGTAAATGCCCTGGAAGCAATTGTCATACCAATGGGGAATTCTAAACACAAACTGCAAGATCCCCCACCTAAAACCTGACTAATGTTTAATGAGCTTCAAATACCAGGAAGTAGTACCAGTAAACATGTTTCTGATCTGAAATCATCACTGTCAATGCCAAAATTAATGTTAGCAGGAGAAGCTGTAAGGTGGCAAATACAAAATTCTCCATCTTAACAAACTTTTTAAATTGGGCACATCTAGAAGTGGCCTCCAGCCTTCAAAGGTAGAAGAGACCATATAGCACCCTTTATCAAAAGGGTCTTCAGCAAGAGACATCCTGAAAGCCACAGCACAGAACCTCTGTGAAATTCAGCTTCACTTTGGTTTTAAGACAATTTGACAACTTGCACTTAGTACACTATGAATCCACAAACCTAAGGGAAGGGAACCCTAGTTGCTTTGGCACCTTGCTATTTTATCAGCCTGAACATAAAGCAATATATACCAAATTAATAGAATTACAATTAAATCTTCCTTGTACACTAATGCTTCAGTCTAGATGAGGTAAATTAATAAAAGGTCCTTCATGAATATATCTACAGACATTGCAACAAAACCATTTGAACATCCCCTTAGGTTTATTAGTTTCAGGCATCGGTAACAAAGTTTCATTTTTTTTCTAACAACTTTTTCAACTGCTCTCAAATGCATTATTAATATGTCTGTGGACAGTAATAAAATTAAATTTGAAATAACTAATAACTGGAAAATTATTTCAGACAATAGTAAATTACACACTTCTTTAGGTAATAAACCTATTTTTGTGCACAAGAAATCTAACACTATTAAGAACTTGTTAGGCTGCACTGCATTTTATATAGGTATGACTACTAGGAATTTAAGTACACGTATTCAAGAACACTATTACGCTATCAGAACTAAAGATGGTAATAATGCTCTATTTAAACACTCTATAGTTTATGGTTCTTATAAAAAATTTACTTTGTGTCCTGGAACATGTTAATGTTGATTTAAGGGGTGGAAACATAAAAAATAGAGTGGAGAGAAAAGACTTATTATGGCAGCTTAGACGGGGTGCTGACAGTTTCCCAGGTCTAAATGAATTTATCAACATTAAATATATTTTAACAGATTGTAGATAGGAAGTTGGTAAAGCCATGTACATATTTTTATTTAGTTTAGTGTTTTCTATATATTTAACTGCATTTAATTGTATTAATTGTTTTTATTGCTTTACTGCATTTATTTTATTGTATTAATTAATTGAAGATAGTGACTACTAATTATGTAATTAATTTAGAAGGAGGGACATGAGGATGCATATAAGCTGTTTCGAAAGTGACTGTAATTGTATTTCTGAAGAAGTCATTCTGACGAAAGCGTTGAGTAAAGGTTTTTTACACTAATTCCTGGTTGGTGTCTTCCTCTGTTGCTCCAGTGTTTGCTTTTTACTTGTTTCTTATTACTGGTGACCGTTTTTATTAGAGGGTTGTGCAGAAGCTGATGATACAATGTTACAAGTGACTTATTTATTATTATTTGTTGTTATTAATTATTTCTTTATTATTATTTTGTATTTGATTTAGATATATATAATGTGGAGTTTTTAGTACTGTTTTTATGGTCTGAAGAAGCAGAGTTTCTGCGAAAGCGCTTACTGTTTTACTATTAAAAGGTTCCACCAATACAGCATTGTTTGTTTTTTTCTATATTTAGAAAGATAGCTAGGGGAGAGAAACTGACTGAAGTAAGGAAGTGAGTGAAGACAAGAGAGTAAGGATGTATAAGGTATGAATAGGAACTTGTTCATATTTATGGATATCATTTATCCTAGGGTTGAATAAGAAAAGAGTCGGATTTTGGCTAGGAAGTCTTTCAGAATGTTTTAAAAGAATGGAGGGGGGTATAGATCTGATGCAGAGTTCCAGACCTTAGCAGTATGGTATGAGTATAGACCATGCCTCGCAAATCTAATAGGTTTGTGATTAGAGAGGAGTTGGTCACTGGTCATTGGATTGTAAAGTCTGATTGGGAGCATTGTTGTGCAGAACATTATTCAGTGCTGGACAAGCACTTGGATGCTTGATAATTTTGTAGGTGGTAAAAAGCTGTGCATGTGTTAATTGATGGGATAGTTGTAACCAATTTAGGCTTTTTAGTGCTCTACAGTAGTGGGTGCTGAAAAGGGTATTTGCAGCAAATTTAGGCACTTTATTATAACACTGTTCAACTTTTGATTTTTATGATGCCCAGAGGTTAGTAAGGATGGGAGTGCAGTAAAGCAATGAGGCGATGAGGTAAGTAGAGACAAGTGTAGTTTAGTTGTGTTGGTAAGAACGTTTTTTGACTCTAAAACATCCCTAGATCTTGATGATTCTTTATACAGTTTTGTATATACAGGTGAAATTTAAGATTATTATGCACTAATAGTTTGATATTTATCTCTTATCTCTTCCTCTGTAATACCTCTCAGCCTTCCCCTCATTTTGTTATATTGTTTACAGCTCTCTAGCCTCTATCCCTTCTAAATCTATACACAGTAAATCAGTCATTTTCACATTATTACCTGTTCTTGCACAATAACTCACTCTTTAAACGTCCCTTTACTACTCTTCCTTTCTTTAATTCCCTCACTGCCATAATTGTTTCACTAGCAGATATATATATACATATATATATATCCCTCACTGCCATAATCGTTTCACCAGTATATGTATATATATATATATATATATATATATATATATATATATATATATATATATATCCCTCACTGCCATAATCGTTTCACTAGCAGATATATATATATATATATATATATATATATATATATATATATATATATATATATATATATATATATATATCCCTCACTGCCATAATCGTTTCACCAGTAGATATATATATATATATATATATATATATATGTATATATATCCCTCACTGCCATAATCATTTCACCAGTAGATATATATATATATATATATATATATATATATATATATATATATATATATATCCCTCACTGCCATAATCGTTTCACCAGTAGATATATATATCTATATCTCTCTCTCTATATATATATATATATATATATATATATATATATATATCCCTCACTGCCATAATCGTTTCACCAGTAGATATATATATATATATATATATATATATATATATATATATATATGGTTCTAGGTTATAACACCGACAGCACACAACATCGACAACGACATCACCGACAACACATCATCGACAGTTCACAAACACGACACCGCACACACTCAACACATCATCACAACAACCAATAAACAAAACACATTCCCTGACCAAAAACCACACACACAACACAAGCACACCTAAATCCTAACAAACAAACACTAAACCTTACATACACAACTATCCACAACCCTAACCGAAACCCTAACCCTAAGGTCCATCACTATCGCACACTAACCTAACCCACCTAACCCTAACTCACTTAACCGCCCTAACCCAAAAATTCACTACTGTGCCCTTACATAACCAGCCTAACCTAACTCACTTAACCCGCTAACCCAAAAATTCACTACTGCACCCTTACATAACCCGCGCCCTAACCCTAACTCACTTAACCCGCCCCTAACCCAAAACATTCACTACTGTACCCTTACCTAACCCGCGCCCTAACCCTAACTCACTTAACCCGCCCCTAACCCAAAACATTCACTACTGTACCCTTACCTAACACGCGCCCTAACCCTAACTCACTTAACCCACCCCTACCCCTACAGACCGTCAACATCGCACACTTACCTTACTCGCACCCTAATGTCCGTCACTACCGCATACTTACACATCCTTTCCCCATCTCGGTGTTCTCCGCGTCGGTGTTCTCATCCGTCGATCTTCTGGCGTCAGTGATTTCGCTGTTGGTCTTCTTATCTGTCGACGTTGTAACCCAGAACCATATATATATACATATATATATATATATATATATATATATATATATATCCCTCACTCCCATAATTGTTTCACCAGTAGATATATATATATATATATATATATATATTCCTGACTGCCATAATCGTTTCACCAGTAGATATATATATATATATATATATATATATATATATATATATATATATATATATATATATATATATCCCTCACTGCCATAATCATTTCACCAGTAGATATATATATATATATATATATATATATATATATATATATATATATATATATATCCCTCACTGCCATAATCGTTTCACCAGTAGATATATATATATATATATCCCTCACTGCCATAATCGTTTCACCAGTATATATATATATAGCTACACTTCTCCCTATCTCTCCACACCTACACTGTTTTTTCTCCTCTTTGCTGTCACTCCACTCACACCCTAGTTTTTTTAGCAATCCTTCATGCATTTTGTTTTATCACCTCACCTAGTCATTTGCCTTTCCTACTTAATCAAAATTCCTGCTCTAGAATTTCTAACATACTTAACTTTCTAAAATTTACAACTCTTCAGCAGGAAAATGATTGTCTGTGGGACCTGGGTATTTAAGCTCCTATGCAGAGGAGGAAAAATGTCCACAAATAAAATACCCTAGGGAAGCCAAGAACAAATGGATGACCAGGTAGGCTGCCTTAATAAAGGTATGTCGGTGAAGAAGCTGGACTACCGGTAAACCCTTGAGAAAGGCTGTGCGTACCCGAGCGCTTGTGGTTGAAGGCTGAGTAAAGCCTTTAGAAAGGCTTCATATACAGGTCGTAGTTCTGGCTGGTCAGGTCACCTGGTGAGAGGAACCACTAGTGTGGCAGCTAGAAATCAAAGATGAAACACACAGAAAAAACAGGCAAAATAACGTAAATATGGCTCAGCTAAGGAGCTCTGCTCACCGTGGTGGTAAAAAATCATCGTAGTCGAAGTTCAGATTCTAGAAGGTCATACTTTATTGAAGTAAAAAGTAACAGAAGTACAATCACCATCAAAGTGCAGTTCCTTAATGGAAAGAGTGATCCAGAGGATTTCCTTTTATAAGAGTACCTGGGGGTGTGTCAGTGGGAGCCAATCAAGTGTGAGTGAAAAAAACCTTTATTGTGATTGGGCACGACAACTTGACATCACACCTTACAATCTGATAGGTTAGATACCCTGAGCCAGCTCATACATGATTAGTAGAATCACCCTAAACCTACAATAGTGAAGTTCGGAGATTAGCTAAAATTAGCTAAAAAAATGTAGTTAACGAAAACTAGTCTTACTGGAAAAAAAAATCAACCCTTGCTGGTAAAATACATTGTTAGGCTACACTTTTCGAAATCTTCGTCAAGATGGTGGACGACCTAAAAGAGCATAATAAGCAAAGCCGAGCTTACCACAAGCGCTCAGGCACGCACAGCCTTTCTCAAGGCTTTACCGGTAGCCCAGCTTCTTCACCAACATCCCGCCGTACCTTTATTAAGGCAGCCTACCTGGTCATCCATGTGTTCTTGGCTTCCCTAGGGTATTTTATTCGTGGATATAATTTACAACTCTAGAAAAAACAACTACTACCACTTTCAAGCCCCTTTTCACAGGCTCAAAACACCAGCCACTACAACTTTACTTTATCTCCAGATTTATGCCTCTCAACTGTCATTTACCTTTTCAAGTTTAGTCATCCAGTACCAAATTCCATACTCGTAAAACTAGGATTTAGGATCTAATTCAAATGTAAATTCCCCCCTCCATCCTGCACTCAGTCCTGAATATCACACTATGCAGGGAAGTCCACCCAAACTGTGGTCCTCCTCACAAATTACCACCCTCCATGGTTTCTAGCTCCAGTCTTCATCTTTTTAATATAAATTTAAGAAGTATTATAAAATAAACTAGGAGACATTAATGCCTGTATGACACTCTATTCACCACATGTCATTGTAGCTTCCAAATGTTGGCTAAAAGAAGAGGAAATTGATCCAACAGGATATAAAATTCTAAGACTAGAGAGAAAAAAATGCAGATGGTGCTGTCATACTTTACAACGATTCCCTTAACTTAACTCTTCATTCTTCAACCCCCCCCCCAAATAAATAATGCTGAAATCATCATGTCCCTTCTAAAACTAAAGAAACACAAGTCCCTGTGCATAACAGGAATTTAAATTCCTTCAAGTAACTATACAAATACAGCAGAAACATTGTTTTCTTGGTCTTACTTGTCGATTGTGAAAGGAATGGGAGAAATCAAATACCATCATGGAAGTATCGAACAGAGAAAACTATAAAGCAATTAAAACAAGAAGTATCACTCTTAGAAGACTATAGATGAGGGAATAGATCAACAAAAATACTAAGAGTGATAGATGTGATTAAAGCAATGCACAGTATTAGAACAGACTAGAATCTATCACGCATTATCGCAAATAAACAAAAAATTTCAGCACAAGCAGAAAAACTTAGCAGATACACAGATAAATATAATGGAAAAGTACAAAATAAGCAACTTACTGATGACCCAAAAAGGTTTCCCGAGCATTGGGAAATAAGGTAAAAGGAATTGAAAAAACGCCAAAAAAAGAGGAAGTAGATGCATTTTGGAAAAGTATGTATGAAGATCCTGTGGAACATAACAAAGATGCTAAATGGATAGAAGAAGTAAAAGAAAGAATAAAAAGTTTAAAGGTGCAGGATATGAAATGGGATGAAGTAACAGCCAGAGAGATTGAGACAAAGTTAAGAAAAGTCTGTAACTGGAAAACCCCAAGCCCAGATGTAATACCTAACTTTTGGTTAAAAGTATTAACATCTTTGCATGAAGATTTTAGCAATGAGTAAGAACTATTTATATATGCACCCCAAACAGACACCAACCTGACTAACGAAAGGCAACACAATGCTCCTTCTTAAGAGTGAACCTGCAAGCTACCCTAAAAATTATAGACCAATAACTTGCCTTCCGACGACATATAAACTATACATGGGAATTGATGCAGACAGAGTTTATAGTCATTTAGAAGAAAACTCAATTATGGCAGTACAACAAAAGGGCAATAAAAGAATGTCATATGGAAAAAGGATCATTTATTGTTAAATAAAGTCATACTGGAGAACTGTAAAAAGGGGAAGAATTTAAGTATGGCATGGATTGACTATAAAAACACATTTGATAATATCCCACATTCATGAATAAAAGAGTGCTTAATAATCTATAAGATACACCCTACACTTATTGTCTACATTACAGTGACCATGAAACAGTGGCAGACCACTTCGCAATTAAGTCATGATAAAGGACAGATTATTATCCCAGGGATAAAAATTCAAAGGAGGATATTCCAAGGTGAGTCTCTGCCACCACTGATATTCTGCCTTGCCATTAACCCATTAAACTGTTTACTTAACAATTTAGGCCATGGCTATAATTTAGCTCCTAAAAAACAACAAAGTGTAAAGACTTCCCATCTTTTCTTTGTCGATGATTTAAAACTGTATAGCTCATCAGATGAGGAACTGGAACCAGAGCTGCAGGTAGTCAAAACTTTCTCAGATGATATTAGAATGTCATTTGGCCTCGATAAATGTGCAAAAGCAACTTTCAAAGCAGGAAAACTGCAACACCAGGAAACATCAGTTTGGGACAAGAATGTGATATAAAAGAACTTGAGCAAGAGGGAGTGTATAAATATTTGAAAACTGATGAAGGATCAACAATAAAACATGAACAAATGCAAATTAAACTTAGTAAGGAATACTTTAGAAGACTTAAATTAGTTCTCAAAACAGCGGTGACATCTAGGAACAAAATCCAAGCTATAAACCAATTTCCTCTTCCTGTCCTAACTTACAGTTTTGGAGTGATTGACTGGCCCCAAAACATGTTGGATAGGTTAGACAGGAAAACAAGAAGGAGGCTTCATGCTCACCAAATAATTTATAAAAAATCAGTGCATACCAAGATTATATATTTCCCATTCCGAAGGAGGGATGGGCCTCCTTGAAACTGACTTCATGTATAGATCTGCAATCGTAGGGTCCATACATATCTGCTGACCTCACAAGACCCAAATTTAGCAAAAGTTTTAAAACATGAGGAGAATAAATCTAAGATGACTTCTCTGCTTAATTTAGCAGAAGCATAACACCGTCAAGCAGGAATGGAAATCAAACCAGAAGTAGATAAAAATCAGGCAACAACTGAATGTGCCAAAAAACAAAAGAAAGAATATAAGGTGAAGGACCAGATGAGAAAGTAAGAAATGTGGAAAAAGCATAAATATAGTTGTAAGTATAGAAAACTTCTGGAAAAATCTCATGTTGATCAGGAACGAAGACAAGAATGGTTAAGGAGAGGCAAATTCAAACCAAGAGATGAAAGGTTAATATTGGCAGACCAAGATAGTGGGCTATGTACATGCTGGTTTACAAAGTCCATTGAACATGTAGGAGAAACAGACAAATATAGGTTTTGTAAAACCGAATTGGAAACAGTCGCACACCTCGTTGCTGGTTGTGACATATTAATGGCAGAAGGACTGCATACTGAAAGGCATAATAATGTGGAAAGACTGTTGCACTAGGGATTGTGCAAACATTATGGTACTGAAGTGGCTGAAAAACACGAGCCACAAAGCATCATAGAAAATGGTGAAGTTTATTTCACATGGGATCACCCATTACCAACAGTTCAAAAGACAGATGCTAGAAAACCAGATATAGTGGTCCAAGAAAAGAAGCCAAAAGTAGCATTGATCATTGAAATTGCTACACCCAGTGACTCCAGTGTCTCGCATACAGAGAGACACAACATCATAAAATATTAGGATCTGCAGGTAAAAATGAGAGCAATGTGGAAGAAAGATACCCAGACAGTTCCAATAGTAGTTGGAGCAACAGGTCTTATAAATAAGAATCTACAATCGAATTTAGATATGTTACCAATCCATGTAACCCTGTACAAATTGCAGAAGGAGTCATTACTGTGTACATTGCAAGTGCTGCGAAGAACACTTTTGGCTGATATCAAAGATTGAAACAATATTAATTTCATGAACTTTAATCATACTTTGACACAGGAATGGGGTTCATTCCCGTCATAGTAGTAGAAACCCAAAAGATTTGGAGAAATTAAAATGTTACATTAATGACGTAGCAGAAAGTATTCTAAGAACTAAGTCAACATGAGAATGGAGAAAGGATATTTTGCTAACAGGGATGACTGCAAGAAGAGGTACAGAAAATAGACAAGGGGGCTTGGATTTACTGGAGAAAACTGGCAAAGGAACCAAGGTATTGAGAGCAAATAACTAGAAAGGGAAAGATAATAGTGTGAGATGTGGCCAAGAAGACGTTTGGACTGCAGGCTGAAGACTGCCTTCCCTACCAAAGACTGATTTCAGAATACAGGCAAAGATAAAGAGATAGGGGAATCTTAAGTGAAAGACTTGCTCTGATAGAGGTTTTAGTTGAATATGGAGCATAAGGTGCTGTTAAAAAAGGGATAATTATTATGGCATATAAAATATTACTTGATCAACCTATAAGAATCAATCAGAGGAGGTTAGAAACGATTGGAAAAAAGACTGGGAAAAATATTTACAAGATAACAATGAAAGGACAGATGTATGGCTTCCAAGTACGCTACAAAATACAGAAGATTTAGGATGTTTTTACACCCCAAGTCGACATTGAAGAATTTTTCCTCAGGTAGACAACAAATGTTGGAGGTATGATAGGAAAGAAAGAGGTAACTGGGAACATTTGTTTAGGAGTACAATGAGTTTGGCAGATTTTAAAAAATCTCTGCAGAGTATTATGCCTTAAATGATAATTTAATAAATGTATTTTGAAGTCATTATACTTTCTCTTTAGATGTATTTACCCTTAATGGTTTTTGTCTCTAGGGTCTCTGCTGAAAAGAGGCAATGTTTGCCCAGATGGGCGATCCTGATAAAGAAATGTTAATAAATAAATACATTTTTTTCTACATTTAACTCTACATACCAAATCGACAAGTAAGACCATAATACTAAATTGTATTATGGTACACTAAAAGTCCAAAGGAAAACAAACTTTTTCTATCCATATGGAGCTTCAAGACCTCATAGCAGATCCTAGAAAGCCAAACTAATCTGCACCTCATGAGATGTCTCTTCAGTTATGAGAGCATGCTTCTTCCTGCAGTCTGCTAGGCTGGCATTTAGGGACTAGGCATTGAAACAGCAGACATAAGCTGTGGGGAATGGTGCTAGCCATTACTGAAAAAATATGAAGATAGTGATACTACATAAAATGGAAGGATTTGTTGAGACAGAAATGAGAAGTCAGTATGAAATTTTGATTCTCCTTAAAGGCTGCAACAGTTAAGAATGTTTTCTCACTCTCCTATTGTTTATTGTCGTCTGTCTGTACTTCAACCCAAAATTATGGACCCTCCTTTCTTATCAGGTTCTTGATGAAAGAGTTGTTTATTATGTGCTATCATAAAGCTAGTACATGCATAAATAAAATATTTTTGCACTACAATGTCTTAAGGAAACAGTAATGCTTCATGTTCTTTTTTTCCAAAGAACATACCACACCCAAAGAAGCCCAGATAAAAAGTCCTCATGGAAAACAGTAATTTTTTCAATTATCTCATAGTACTTGGCTTTCTTACATGATAGTTACCTCTGTCTATGTCACATCACCTAAATAGGAATTGTATGGTAAACAGTTCACAAGCTGATATGTCCTGATCAAAGGGAGGACCTGATTATTATATTACTTTTGATTCTAATAGACCAGCAGCTAGGAACTAAAGAAGATGGTATGCAACCTTTGCATAAATAAAATGAAAACAAAAACTAGCATAAATTAGTATAAATCTATACTTTTGAATCATTCATTTGATTAAGTATTTTAAATACAAAATAGCTTGTAAACCCTATTAGCTAAATTAATCCACTGGAGGTTTTCTTCTGCCAGGATTTGCCACATCATCCATTCACTCAAGTCACTGTGCCACCAGTACATACATGACACGGTCATAGTGCACATTTATATAAATGATTTATTTAACATTTGTTTATCGGGAAAGTCCGACTTGGAATGGGACAATTTTCAGTGGAGGCCTGGGGAGAAAAACTCCAAACGCATGTCTTTGCAACTTGGGAGAAAACTGGAGCACCCAGAGGAAACCTACATGAATGCAGGGAGGACTTCCAGACTCCACACAGAAGGCACCCCAGCCAAGAATCAAGCCATAGAACCTCTTGCTGTAAGGTGACAATGCAAACCCCTAAACCACTGCACTGTCCAAGACATTTAAGACATACCACCTTGGACTATGTGAAGAGAGACATGATGTGAAGCTCTCAAAATATCTGTTTCAAGCAGGTGTGAACCTAGTCCTGAGTACCATGCTACCATCACCAAGAATGATGCGCATTACAAACAAAAATGTATTGATTTTAAATAATTGACTTAGTTTCTGGTGTCAGTCGAAGGTGGTACAATATATATCCTCCTGGGAGAGATGGCAGACAGACAAAATTGCTTTGTGAGATTTAGCCAGCACCTCTCACCACAAGGTTTTCATATATTGGCTAAGTTCTTATTCACCTCCATAGTGTCTTTTTTATGCAAGGTCAGTCTCTTAAAGCTTTCAGTGTAACAAGACAAATTCTGGACAACATTAATGTACTGCTGCTCAATGCTAGCAGCTTAAATAAAAATCTCCATTCACTCCAGCCACTCCTTGCTTTGAGAAACATTGCTATATCCATCATCATTGAGACTTGGTTCAAGCCTAGTGAGGGCATTCCAGCAGTGCAAGACTCAATGCCTGTTACATGTTTAGGCCTAGTCCTTTAGATGCAGGCACAGTAGGAGGGGGTATTTTCACACTCTTTAAAAATAATTTCACCTCCAGACTCAGTAGCCAAAATGTTGACTTATAACTTCTTCATGTCCAACTTACCATCAACAAAACCTGGTATCACATAATAGCAAACTATAAGATTTCCTCTGTGCCCCCCTCTAATCATACCGCTTATCTAACTATTACCTTACCTAACTTAATTCCTCTGTACTAAGCCAAATACCATTCTACTAGGTGACTTAAACTGCCTCTCAATAAACTGGGGGACTAATATGGCCTCAAACATGTATGCCTAGAAATTTCTGGACTTTGTCAATGCTATCTCACTGGACCAGCTATTCCATACCACTAGCAGAGGAGATAATATCCTTGACATAGTCCTAACCAATATGGGGTAGTTTTGCTTCTCACCAACTGTAACCTCCTTCTTGGTCAAATCTAACAATAAATCAGTCGCACTCACCTTAAGACTGAAACCTTTATCATTCACCGATACCTCAGTATTCAGGGATTATGCAAAGGTTAATCTATTAAACCGTAGTAATGATCTGGCTAAATTCAAAAGCCCTTCCCATCTAGATGACCCCAGAGCTTATGTAGAATTATTCAGTGTAACATTCTATAAACATACAACAGCTACATAGATAGATCTGTATCCCTCAGAAAGAAATACGACGCCAAATTAAAAAATAATCCACTGCAGTGGTACCCTAAAATGAATAGGGTCCACAACAGAAGAAAAACATCTTAGCATCCAAAAACAAACTTAATTCACAAGGTGACAAAAGTGACCTGGCTAAAATAAACAACTTTGTACACAAATCAAGAAAGACCAGATATGAGGTAAAACTAGCCACCTAGGCAGAGGAAAACCATAAGGCCTTTTTTTACCTACATTAAAAATCTCAGAAACAGTGTCAAGCACTATTCAGAACTAATGGTAACTGATAGGACTTTCTCAGAACCAGGGGACATTTCAAATCTACTAGCTAATCAGTTTAGTACAGATTTCATCACCCCACCATTTTTTCATTCACATACCTGAAACTCTCCCCTCTTGAAAATCTCTCAAGAGCAAGTAATTAATGCATGGCCAAAGGTTGGAACACTACTTCAGTGGGACCAGACAATATACTTGGCTGTCTTCTGGTTAAGCTGAAACATGACCTGTCAACCTCTTGCAAAAGCTATTCAGCCTCAGCCTCAAAACAAGCTTTGTATCAGACAAATGGAGAATTCCTACAGTTATCACCTTTCACCAAGGTGGGGGTCTCAACAAACCATCTAATTATAGACCCATAAACCTGATCAGCCTCATCTGGAAAGCTGTGGAAAAGATCATAAGATCATTATGGAATTAATAAATAGTGATATAGACAAGAGTACAGATTCTCAACTCAAGCCAGTTTGAAGATGTCAAGGGCAGATCCTGCCTACTTAACCTGGTTGACTTCTTTGGAAAACTAACTAATGCAATGGACAAGGGCCAAACCACGCACACTGTATATCTAGACCTCACAAAGTCATTTAATACCATTCTGTTGTCAGGTATCGTTGTTAAATTCTCACATAAATGTAAATGTAAATCTCTGTTTAACACACTGGATAACAAACTGGCTCACAAACAGAACCCAAGAAATAATAGTGGGAGACGTCATCTCCTCCAAAAGATCTGACACTAGTGTAGTGCTCCAGGCTGCAGTCCATGACCATTCCATTTTGGCATCTATTTCTCAGAGGTCACACCCAATGTAAAGGGTTATAGCTGGCCAAGTTTGCAGGTGACTGCAAACTTGGAGACATCATTAACTCTGCTAAAGACATGAAGATCCTCCAAGAGGGCCTATTCCAAATGAACAGCTGGTGCCAGAACCATGAGCTAAAACTGAAAGCCAAGAATGTATAATTGTAGCCTTCAGCAAACAGGGCATCCCAAATAACTATCACATTGAAAATTACCCCTGAAAGTTGATCCTGTAGTTAGGGATTTGATCATCACGTGTCCACTGTTGTATGAAAGTCCTCTTTCACCACACAGTTTGTATCCAAAGGTATGGCATCTAAGTCCAGGAATGTCATCATTCCACTGTATTCGTCAGTCATTATATTGATCATTGAGTACAATCCACCCTTAGGTGTTTGGATAGATACGTACCAATCAAGTAGAATATCTATAATGGTTTCTCATCAAAATAATAGCCTGAGCCACAAAAGCTATGCTGACCATCTCAAATCCACATCCCTCTTTTTAATACCTTACTGGCTTCTGACCTTTGCCTACCATATAGAGCTTCAGCTGACCGTGTCCTGTCTGACTCATTAGACATTTGTAAGTTCAATGTCAGAAACACTCCCACAAAGGATCTCAATCTGTTCTGCAGCATAAATAAAACATGCTGAAGGAATAGGTATGTATCACAAAGGATCCCACTTCTATAGAATTGTTTTCCACTCCACATTAAGCAAAGCACATCTTTTGCTCTGTTCAAATACAACTTAGATAAGTGGACGGGAAATTACAAATTTACCCCCAGTTTTGTACTTTTGTCCCTCATGGATATGGAAAACATGTAAATGTCCAAAAATTCACTCTAAGGGCTCTATAACTTCATACAGTCCTCAGAGATCAATAGACTAAGAAGAACTTAAAAACCTAGTTGTTTAGATTTGCAATTATTGTTTCAGACGGATTTTCATTATTTGAAGGCGAGGGGAGGTTCAAGTGCATGCAGTAGTTTGCATGTATATGTTCATAGTTACAGAAAGTAGCATTCTGTCTTCATGCACGTCAGTTGTGGCTTATGACAGTGTCCCTTTTATAACTTATTATTATTTTACTAGATTTGACCTTGGCATACAGAAGTGCTCCACAAATTCCGTCAAGAAACGTCTGATATGAGAAAGGAGATTCTGCCGATAGGGATGTCTGCAATTAGGGATACAGACAATAGGCAAGAGGGGGCTGGAATTTATTAGGAAAACTGGCAAATAACCGAGGCATTGGGAGCAAATAACTAGAGAGGGAATGATGACAGGATGGGAAGACACCAAGAACCTATTTGGACTGCAGGTTAGAGATTGCCTTCCCTATCAAGGATTGATATCAGAGTATAGGCAAAGAGAAAGAAATTGGGGGTCCTAATTAAAAGACCAGCACTGGTACAGTTTTTAGTAGAATCTAGAACAGAAGTTGCCATTAAGAAAGTAATAATTATTACAGCATATAAAATATTGCATGACAACTTTAAGAATCGATCAGGGGAGGTTAGAAATGATTGGGAAAAGAGATTGGATAAGCAATTCACAAATAAACAATAGGAGGATATATGTATGTCTCCCAAATATGCAACAAAGTCTAGAATATTCAGGATCTTTGCTTGGAAGTATGTACATAGGGATTTTTATACCCCAAGTAGACTCCAGTGAAGTTTTCTTCTGGTAGACAGCAAATGTTGGAGGTATGATGAGGAAGAAACACATAACTGGAAACATATTTTCTGGGAGTGTAATGAGTTGGCAGACTTTAAAGATTCCCTGTAGACTCCTCTGTCAGAGATAGTGGCTGAGCAAATTGGTGTAACTAAAGAAAGGATTTTTTGAGCTGTGATATAGAATCGGAATTGCCTAGGCATAGTAAGGCCTTGCTGAGTCTAATAATGATGGCTGCCAAAAAAGCAATTATTAGAAAATAGAAATCAAAGTTTAAACCAACTTTACTAGAAGTAGTGAAGATAGTAACAGAAATAAAACAACTGGAATTAGGCTCTTAAGAAAAGGGTGGGAGCAAATTACATAGGAAAAATGGGAACTGTGGGATCAATACATGTAGAGGAGGAACGAGGTTTAAAAGAAGATAGGATTTGAATGAGCTATGTAATGGTTGTCTAACAGTGACAGGATATATTATAAGTGATGTATGTTTGCAGCTACAGTTACATCAGCATGGTTTTTAATGTATAATGTTTGCAACTGAGATTATGTCAGTATGGTTTATTTTGTTTTATATAAATGTAAGAGTGCCTGTGTCATACATGATAATTTAATAAAGATGGTTCTTGTTTGAAAAAGTCTGATATTGTCAAACCTTTGCTCGTTATGAATATGCTTTCACTGGAGAAGTTATAACCCAATGTTTCCTAAACAAAACTATATTTAGTGCAAGTGAAACAAAAATATAGCTGCCATGCTGCTTCTAAATATGAACTGAACTGCTAAACAGACTTTAATAGACAAAAACATTTTTTAATTTGTTTGTGATAAACTATTTTCTTTCTTCTTCTTTTGCCTTTTTTTTGCCCACTTTTATTGTGTACCTACCAGCTGACCATCTGCTACATTTCATTCAAATTGCTCCTAACTTAGTGCTTCAGGTATTACTCCAGCACTGGGACCACCTTGGCTGTATGTGAGCTTGGAAGAGGACACGGAATAGCGAAGTGGAACATGTAGCAGTGTCATACAGTATATGCTGTTGTACACATGGGGAACTGTTTTGTGATGTCCTAACTGGGTGAAGAGCATAAAGTTATGCACATCACTGTATATAAAATCAGTTAGCTCAATTCTTACCTTCTTAATGCCAAATTTAATGACAGTCTGCCTTAGCATTATAGCATATCCATCACTATGGGAGGGCTAGATTACAGGCAGACATCCTACCCTGCCCTCCGTTCTGGAATGAGCAAGTCAGCAAAATGCTACATTTTCCCAAACCCAACCTCCAGTAAAAAGCTAAATGTTAGTATTCAAATCTTGCATATGTATATTTTTGTCTTGAGGCAGAGTTTAACATGGGACTACATGTTCATACTTCTGAAGTAATTTTCTTTGTGCATGTGTGTGCGTGTGTGTTTACATGTTTATTTATATGTGTATTTTTATCTTACAGGCAGACATGACATAAACCAGGGCATGTCCTTAACAGCTTGGAAATGCACATTAAATCAAATGCAGCAGTTGCTGCCCTGTTTGCCTGCTACATATAATCCCAGATGGCAAAGATTATAAATAGCCTGAGGAGGTTCAGTCTTAAAGTAGTAAAACAAGATTTGGCAAACAAATTGCAGGATCTCCTCCAAGTAGCTGTTATTACTTGTATGTATGTAATTTGGCCATCTACTCATTGTTCAAAGTATTTTGCTCAAGTTTAAGAAATACTTAACTCAAATGTCAAGTTTTTCTCATCCATAAAGTGCTTCGCCTTCCTTTTAATCCAACCCCAAGAACAGGATATACAAAAGAATCATAAATTAAGTAGCTCCATCACTGGTCTTCGCTTGAATCTGTTTCTGTGGTTTCTTTGCACATATGTTTAGATTTCTGTGAAACCTCATGTCACTTTCTTCTTTTATTTGTCACACCACCTCTAGCATATTGTAAAGTAGATGGTTATATTCCAGACGCTTACAACCTTACAGCTGTATCTTCAGTTCCCTGCTCTGGTGACTTTTTCAAGTCCTCTCAAAGCTGAGGACCAAAAACAGGCTTTTCTGCCCTGAAACTACAGCAAAGCACTTACTACAGTTAAAATGCCACACATTCAAAGTATTTTAGCACAGCACTTCAGCCATGACTGCCAATACAATATCAATAACCCTTTCTGAATGTTTGTACTGCACTACGACACCATAGACATCTGCAGGTTGTACCCTCTAACACCTTGCTCCCATGGCAGCTGCTCCTTTTGCCACACTCTTGCTACACCTCTGTTTTTTAAATTCTCTACAGACACTGCACCACCTTATTGTCACCATCTGGGGAACATCGCTGCCATCAACCCACTCTTGGTATATCACTGGAGCCTTAAGAAAACAAAGTAACTGGGCAGGTCATATTTTCTAACTAAAGAGTCAATAAAGTTTTCAACCTAGGTACTAATTGCATTCAGTCTTTTTATGTGTGTTATCAGTCACATATGATCAGTTTCATAGCTCAGCAAGAAAATGTGGTTTGGAATTACAGTACTGCGTCGGAAAAAAGAAATAAATATGCAACACTTTCATGTCTAACATTCAAACATACCTTAAATGCTGTATAATTGATAGCGGCTAGCAAAAGACTGTCAAAAATTAGGAAATTATTTTACTTCGTTTGTATGTCAGTGATGAGATATTACCAATGTAAATTTCATTTAATGTATTCTGTGTCCTGAAAATTATACCAGGAAGATAAAAACCTTGATTGTACAACAAAATTCTGTCAGCATGGCATACCATCAGATATTGCTGCAGGGTAACAAACTAGAAATGAATACAGAGGATTACAATTGAGCCTCTGATCATAATTAACTTGTTGTGTTTGAGAAATGGATGTCAAGATATTCATCTAAATAGCACAGAAAATGGAAGCGATTCCAGCCTGACAGTAGTATTGTGTCCACTTGTAAAAATAACGGAAAGAGCAATACAGCAACTGGATCAAAAGCAGATTCTTTCCCTAGAAGTCCAATGTGCTATCCGTTTCGCTGCACCGCCACTGAAATATCTGGATATCTCAGGATTAGAGCCCTGAACACCATCACACAAGCTAACTGCCTTAGTCCTTTGAGTCACAGAATCTGCTTCACATGTTTGGCCATCACATGGCATGAACACAGCAGCACTGGTATTAACTGAGCATGTCATGAAACATCTTAACAAAGATCATCTTACACGGCCTTTATTTCTGGCTATATTGGAAGCTTTCAGTACTGTAAGTCATGGTCACCAGTTATGCAGACTTCATTAAACTGGCATCACACAGGATTAGCACAGGTGGTCTCAGAGCTGCTTTACAGACCACTCATTCAGTTAAATGAAAGCACGTCTTCATTCCAAAAAGTACAATTATACAAGTGCCAAAGGTTCTATTCTGTTCTGTTCTTGGCTCTTTTCTAATTTCCTCTTTTATAAAAAGTATCACACCGGCACCAATACTATATCTGAACAGCATTAAAAAAATTCAGTATACTTTCAATAAAATATAAAAATGGATATCAATTTAAAGTTTGCTGCTGAACAATACAAATACATAAGCATACAGAATTTTTAGAGAAATGTGTCAGTGACTACTGCTCAAGTGTATACTGCGAAGAACTGCATTTTATACCTCTTTCACTTAATTTTTATTTAAATTTAAACTACATTTTAAGTTTGTATGCTACCATTTTGTGCTTTCCTCTGCTGAATGACAGATTTCTTGACAGCTATTTATGCCATTTTGTATTTATCTCCATGTGAACACAGCACAGGAGTTGTCCTGTTCCTGCATTTTGCATCTCCATTTAATGTCATTTTATAACCATGCTTCTGTTCACTGCATGATTGATTTTGAGGGACGCTACTTGGCTCTGTTATAATATTGACTGTTATTCATTGTTATGGTTCAACAACTGGTATCATTGAAAAATCACATACATCTGATGCTGTAGCTACAGTTGTAACTATCTTCAGTTGAACTTGGGCTAACGTGTCACTGCACTTGTGTTTAAGACTGCTTTTCATTTGAACTTCCAATCAGATTCTACTACTGTTGTTGGTTAATCATATCAACTTTTTTGCTTAAGAATTTCAGGTCATTGTGACTTGAAAGTAATTAACCTTGTTTACATCTTTTTTGCTTAATTCTTTAATTTTAGGATGTTGTTCAGAGTTCTGACTCAGGGAAATGCTGGAACTCTTTGAATTCATTTTCTTTTGCTGAATCTATATAGGGACTTCACTGCTGAAGATACATCCATCTATATTCAGGCAGTTTTTAATTGTACTTGTTAACCAAATACATTTTCACTTTGTCTTGACTCTGGGTTTCTTTTGTGCTGTGCCAGCATTTTGGGGAAGTGCTGCATTTGTGAACATTTTTCTGAAGTGAGTTACACAGAATATAAGAATTTCTGTTGGAGTGCTTTCGTGTGTTCGTTACTGAGGCTGCTGACTGCAAAAGTCTCCTTCCTGCCAATAGTTCTTCATGTTATCTGTCCATTGGTGTCTCTGTATTTGACTCTCTTAGTCAGAGTACTGTACCTCCCTTTCAGTTAGTACCTGAATGACATGGGTCTATGTTCGGCTATCAAAAACAAAAAAATGTGAACGGCTAAATACCGAATGTGAAACATCAAAAGGTAAAATTGACAAACAACTACATCAGTGAAAATAAATTCATGGAATGATCATAGTTGGCCAACAACCAGGAAGTAACACGATGCATAAGCCAAGTGAAGGGAAACCTTTTAAAATTTGCCCTAGAGGGGCAAAGCCCCCCCCCCACCACCACCACCTTGGTTGGTTGGTTGTGTTCATGATGTTGGCCAACTATGGCCATTCAATGAATTTATTTTCATTGTAGTAGTTGTTCGCTAATTTTACCTTTCAATGTTTCACGTTCAGTTTTCAGCTGTTCACTTTTTTTTGTTTTCGATAGCCAAATATAGACCAAAATGACATATGTTACAGCTGAGTTTTGTCATCTGCAGTAAAATCATCTGAACCTAATTTTATTATAACAGCAAACTAATTCTTACTTTACCAATCAAATATTTTGTTTGTCTTGTATAACTCAGTATGACCATTTAGTTGCCTTTGATCTGCACCTTTTTTGTTTATTAGAATTACTGTATTCATTATTGTTTTAATTAACCATTTTTGTATAAGTTACAGCTTATAACATATCTATTGATATTCAGCAGGACTTTAATATCTAGTATTTTTTACAGGTTTGCTGTTCAGTTTTTAATTTAAATTATGTTCTTCTGTTCCCAAGGCCTTGTTGTAGGCTTCCATCTGTCTGTTCAGCCTGTGATTCCATTGGTGGCCTCGTACACAAACTGTCATTTAGGCATTACTAGGAGTCATCAGGTGAGGAAGACAAGTTTCATCTCTGCTTTCCCAAATTTCACCTGTACTTGTCATACTAGAATGACTTGGCGTTCCCCATATGAGGCAGGGTATTCTTTGTATTTACAAACTACCTGAGGTGTCAACATTCCCATCTTGGCTTTTTGATGTCCCTCTATGATCTTGCACAGGTCTTGTTAAAAAACAGTACAGAGGTGCTTCAGAATGCTGACCTAAAAATTGTCAAGGAAATCTGGCTTAAAAATTGAGTTTTTCATAAAGAGCAGTTTGTTTAGCCAAACACTGGGCACCATCTTGAAAACCATAGTAGTTATTCATGTTAGAGAAGGTTAATTGCTGTTATTTTCTTAGTGTCTGAGCAACACTGGCTTTCCCAGAGTTTTTTTTCTATTATTTCTTTTGTTTATTTTGTATTGCTTTATTATTTATTTATTTATTTATTTATTTATTACTTCCTTTTTGAGGGATTGTTCTGATGTGTACCTGTATGCACTGGACTAAGATATCTTCTACTTGCTTTATGATTTTCAGAGTCCCTTGTATTCCTGGGAAGTCAAACTTTATTGCATTTGATTTAGGTTAGCAGTTTTAAACTACTGCATCTATTTCTGGAGCATTTCCACTGAAAGTGCATTTGTCATAAATAGACCCTCTTAGTAACAGCCTGCATATCATTGCTGGAGCCTTCCTTTGTCCTGACAGAGTGCTCTTCAAACTATCTGGAGATATACAGAGCTACGTATATTTTTCTGGCACTTCAGAGCTGTGTACTGTTAATTGTTGTTTGACTAATTTTATATCATTGCTGGCTGACTTCAGAGTTGTGCACTGTTATTTTTGCTTCACTGTATAGTTTTTCAGATCTCTGCTGAAGGTGTTGATTTTCCCCTATCCACTCTTCCTATTCCTGTCTTGTTAAATTTGGATGCGTTTGCAGTTGCCCACCCCTACTGTAGATTTGATCTGGGACACTCCCCCCAGTCCCATTTCTTTACCTCATTCTACCTAAAAGACTCCTTCTGCATTTTTTTTTTTTAGTCATTTTTAATTTAATTGCATTTTTTAAACTGTTTGGTCAAACATTGCTACATACTCAAGTGTGCTAGCTTGCACTGCATTTATAGGTTCATAGGTTCATAGGTTTATACTAGGCTATCTGCCGTAAGGCATTTATAAGCCTAGTCAACGTTTTGTGGCTTATGCCACCCCTTATATGAAAAAATACTGTGCCCATTAGTTTGTTGTGCCTCTGTCCAGCAGTGACACAGAGATGATTCCCGGGTTAAACCTACGATCTCCCATCCACAGGTCAAGATTTCTCTTGAACCGAGCCAGCGAGGTGCTCTGCCTCACATGGACCGGGATTTTATTCCACAGCATAGGGAGTCTCTGAGTGATAAATCTATCCCTCCAGCACGTCCTATTTATATCCGTGCTAAGGTTTAAGTCACTTGCTCTAGTGGTTTTGGTGGATTTGGATTTTTTGAGGTGGAGCATGTCCATTAATTCCGGGTTGGACATGGCCTTGTATGTCAGGCACATGTCACCTCTGAGCAGACGGTATGCGACTGAATAGAGCTGGAGTTTCTTCAATCTGGCAGCATATGACAGATTTTGGAGTCCCTTTATCCTTTTGGTGAGGAACTTTTGGGGTCTCTCCAATTGCTGCAGATGTCGGGTGAGATACATCCCGAATGGGGCATTGTACTCGATCATTGGTCTGATAAGTGAAGAGTACAGGGGAACAATGACCTCACTAGATCTGGATGTGAATCCCTTCATGATCATGTGGGCACTGTAGAAGGTCTTTCTAACCACTTTAGCAACATGAGTGTCAAAAGAAAGGCCACTGTCAACCTGGGTCCCCAGGTCCCTGATAACCTCTTCTGTGCTTAGTGGATTCCCACCTATATGGTAGCTTGGGGTTACCTTGTTTTTCCCGAAGGGTATGACTATACATTTTTTGGCATTTAACGTCAGGCCATGGCTCTGGCACCAGCTATCTGTTTCCGTGAGTCCCTTCTGAAGGATATCCGTGTCCGATGCACTTTCCACTATGGCGCCCAGTTTGCAGTCGTCTGCAAACTTTGTCAGCCAACGTCCTCCCATGTTGGCCTGTACTTCTGAGAAGTAGATGCCGAACAATAGGGGGCCAAGGACCGAGCTCTGTGGGACACCACTTGTGACCGGCTTGGAGTCTGACATAGCACCAGCAACTCTAACCCTGTGGGTTCTGTCCTTAAGCCAGTTTGCAACCCATCTTGTGACATATGGGTTTACATTTAAGCTGGTAAGTTTTTCTACAATACCCGAGTGGGGTATTGTGTCGAAAGCCTTTGCAAGGTCAAGGTAGGCTGTATGGACTGCCTTTCCCTCATCAATGGCCTTGGTGACTGTTTCGAAGAAGTCGACCAAGTTCAAAAGGCATGATCTGCCCTTGACAAAGCCAAACTGGGTCGGGTCCAATGTCTGCAAGTCCCCTATATCTTTGTTTATGAGCTCCATTATGATCCTCTCCATAGTTTTGCAGACTAGACTTGTTAAGCTTATGGGGCGGTAATTACCAGGGTCCATAGAGGCACTGCCTTTGTGGAGTGGGCCCACAGTTGCCGTACGCCACTCCTTGGGCACGTATCCTGTGGTAAGGCTGAGATTAAACAGCTGCCTTATGTGCGGGTTTAAGTCCTCATTTAGCTCGTGTAGCACACAGCCGGGGACACCATCCGGTCCCATTGATGCTGTGTTTTTAGCTTTAGAGAGAGCAGCTTTCACCTGCGCATTTGAGATGTCTGGGAGGCTACACTCCGCTGGGATAGTTATCTCTCCTTTAGGGGAGAGGGGTGAAGTTTGCACTGAACCTGTCTGCCAGTATGTTGGCAATGTCTGTGGGTTCAGTGATTTTTGTATCATTTTGGACTAATTCTGAGCATATCTGGGAGTTTCCACCCAGGTTCCTAACATAGCTGAAAAGGCCTTATGATTGTCCTTTGAATCCATGGCAATTTTTCTCTCAAAATTGGCCTTAGTTGATTTTATGAGTGCTCGTATTTTTTACTAATAATGATCAGGGGTGACTTCCCTTTTATGGATTTTGTTCTATCATGTAATAGCTTTCTCCTCTTATTGTAAAGTTTGTTAACGGCTGGGGTCCACCAGACTGGACGTTTGCCCTTTGTGGAAAGAGTCTTGGTTTTATTTGGGATTGCCTGATCCATGCAGTCCTGGAGGTGTTCATAGAAGGCATTTGTAAGGGCTTCCGCAGCTTGGGTTGTGGTTTCCACTGGCTCGGGGGCCTTGAAGGATACCACACCAGTCTTGAGTAGTGTGAAGTTTGCTTTAGAGAAGTTCTTCACTGTGGTCTTTTTTGTTTGGGGTGGGGGCGGGATGTGGATTTCCAGTGAGATTAGTTTATGATCAGATCTCACTAATGAGGGATATACTTCCGGTGTGGAGCATTTTGTCCCCATGTTTGTGATAATGAGATCTAGTATATTTTCTCCTCTCGTGGGAACAGTGACTAGCTGTTCCATGGCATTTGAATTTATGAACTCCAGGAACCATTGGGTAGAAAGTTAGGGCTTGAGTAATGTTCCCAGTCTATATTTGGGTAGTTGAAGTCTCCCAATATGATGGTGTTTGGAGATACATTTATACCCTCCAGTGTCTTCAGGAAGGCTGTGTGGGGTTCCTGAGTTTGAGAGGGTGGCCTGTAGCATGCTACAATTTGTAGAGCAGTTTTGCCTATGGTTAGTTGCACCTGGATGGTTTCCGAAGCTTCGTGCGTTGCCACCAACCTGGAGGTGTGGGTATCCTTTATGAATATGGATACACCCCCTCCTTTTGTGGTGTGGTCCGGGTTTTGGGGCTGGAACGCATGATATGAGGTAAAACCTAATAGTGTCAGGGTGCTCTCAGGATCCTTGAACCAGGTTTCAGTTACAGCACAGACATCGATGTTCTCCATACTGAGAAGGGCCTCGAGTGCATGCATTTTGAGATTTAGACTTCTGGCATTGAGCAGCATTACCCTCAGTTTCTTCCCATTTTTGTTTTCTAGGGTGGTAGGTTTAGAATTTGAGCCTTGGCTAAAAAAGGCACTATGGGGGTGGCAAGAGCCTTAGCCAATATCCGGAATCCCAGGGGTGACAGGTGCAAGCCGTCCCTTGCGAAGCAGCGTGGCTTGTCAAGCATATCATCCCAGGCAGACAGACACTGGATCCCCTTTGAATGACACCAGACATTAAGCCAATTGTTAAAGCTGATCATCTTGTCTCTATATTGTGGCATCATTCTTGGTGAAGGAAGGATACTGCTCAGGGTCAGGGTCATACCTGCCTGGGCTACATAATCAGAGAGCTCCTCTATGTCTCTGTTCATGTAGTCCAGGGAGGTACATCTCAGGTCGTTCACACCAGCATGGACAATGACTGTGTCATATTTGTACTTGCCGTGGAGTGACCCGAGTGCTTGTGTTATGTGGCGGATTCTAGCACCCGATAGGCAGCTTACTGTGACCCTCTCCTTGTTCAGCCTGGTGAGTGGGACGTCAGTGTGTCTGACTATGGAGTCACCTATGACAAGTATGTTTGGTGTTGTATTTGGCCTTAAGGGCTGTGACTGCTTTGCATACTGATTTTGTGGTTTATGTGTTGCTTGTGGGGTGTCTTGAGGTAGCAGTTGTTTGGGTGTCTGCTTTGGAGGCCTCTGCTGTTTAGGTAAATTTTTACTCAGAGCCTCCGAGTATGTCTTTGTGTGTTTATGTGTTTGATTTAGTGGTGTGGTAGCATTATGTGAGGCTGGTTTTGTGGTGTGTGTAGTTGCCTTCTCCTCCTGTCTGGTCTTGCCAGTCCTGAGTTGAGAGAGCTCAGCCTCCAGTTTGGCTAAATAGCTGCATCTCTTGCAAGTATTTGTGTTATGTGGGAGGAGGAGAGGGTTGCCTGTGTACATGAGGCAGTTATAACATTGCCTCAAGATTCCCAGATTCACCAGCTGGACCGGAGAGGAGATTGACAACTGACCTTTGGACATGCTAGAATAATATTGGGAATTCCTTAATAATTGAAAACAAGGGCCAGTGGGGAGTGAGGGTGTAGTGCTTTTAATTTTTAGTGCTGACTTATATAATTGCTTTAGTGAGCAAGTGCCAGGTAACTTGAGTGCATTGTGTTACAAGTAACTAAATGCAAAAACGACAAACAGTAACTGTCTTTCAAGTGAAACAAGGAAATAAGTACAGTAAGCAATGCAGATATCACTAGTGATCCACAGAAGCACTGAGAAGCCGCGTATTAGGTGGAATTAGCGTTCCAGGGAAATAACAAGCAAACAAACAACAAGCATATAAACAAAGCTAGATTCAGCAGGCCGGGATCTAGTCTATGCTACAGCAAACAAGGTGTACCAATTTCAGTAAGATACAGTTCAAATATTCAGGCACTATAAACCTTTAACCAGAAATTCCCAGCTCAGAAGGGCAGAGTCCAGCCTCTTCTCCCACAAGAGTGCAGACCACGAACCTTCTTAATGTAAAATAACTGGCCTGAAGCCCAAGTGCTTAAACCAGAACTAATACACTTGGACACTGGGCTCTCAATCAGCAGTTCCCAACTTAGAAGGATGAAAGCTACCTGTCCTGCCACCACAGTGCTTGCCACAAACCTTCCTAATGTAAAACAACTGGTCTGAAGCCCAAGTGCTTAATCCAAAAGACTTAGAATGATAGCTACACTTTAATCAAGTTACAACCAAGCAGTAATAAATACAATTAAATACTTTAGAGAATGTCTGAATTAGTGCTCAAGTTACACAAACAAAGCTAGATCAGGCAGGCCCGAATCCAGTCTATGCCACAGCAAACAAGGCGCACCAACTTCAGTAAGAAGCAGTTCGGATATGCATGCACTATAAGCCTTTAACCAGAAATTCCCAGCTCAGAAGGGCAGAGTCCAGCCTCTCCTCCCACAAGAGTGCAGACCACGAACCCTCTTAATGTAAAATAACTGGCCTGAAAGCCCAAGTGCATAAACCAGAATTAATACACTTTTAGAATAACAGGCACTGAGCCCTCAATCAGCAGTTCCCAACCTAGAAGGATGTAAGCTACCTGTTCTGCCACAACAGTGCAGACCACAAACCCTCTCAGTGCAAAACAACTGGTCAGCAAGCCCAAGTGTTTAAACCAAAAGGCTTAGAATGAGTTACACCAAGCAGTAATAAATACAATTGAGTATTTTTAAGATGATGCAAAAGTAAAATAAAGTAGGTAGAAACACAAGTACAGTAAAAGCAGATTAATTTTTTTTTTTTTTTTTAATCTGAACAAGTGCTGAGATCAAAGAAACAGATTTGAGTGCTGAAACTAGAAAACTGGCTAGTTATAAGAAACAAAACAAGCTTGAAGGCTTCCCTCAAACACAGAAGGGCTTGGGGGCTCAGAAGCCTACAAATAGTCTATACCACTTAACAGGAAAGGCAGGAAATAAGCTTAATTTTTTTTGTCTGTTTCCCAGATGCTCTCTTTGTACACATTTGAATTGTTTTTTACTGCTGTTTTAGCTACTTTTCTGTATATGTATATATATATATATATATATATATATATATATATATATATATATATATATAAGCCTGTTTCCTACCTTTCCTGTAACAAGTGTAGTCAAGAACACAGCATCCATGTGACCAGACAACATCCCAGGCTGTGTTCTACATGAACTAAAGAACGAACTGGCACCCCACCTAAGTACCATTTTCAATCATAGCCTCACCTTAGGCTTTGTGCCTGCTGAATGGCGCAAAGCGACAGCTATCCCACTCCACAAGGGGGGAGCCACCACACACCTCAGGAACTACCGCCCCATTAGCCTGACGAGCTTGGTCTGCAAGGCCATGGAAGGTATCATCATGGAACTTATAAACAAAGACATTGGTAATCTCCAAACTCTGGACCCCACCCAGTTTGGGTTTGTAAATGGCTGATCATGTCTCCTAAACCTGATAGACTTCTTTGAAACAGTCACCAAAGCCATAGACAAGGGTAAGGTGGTTCACACAGCCTATCTAGATCTTGCCAAGGCTTTCAACACCATCCCCACTCTGGAATTATAGATAAACTCACTAAACTAGGTATAAATCCCTATGTCACAAGATGGGTTGCCAACTGGCTCACTGACAGAACCCACACTGTGAAAGTAGCAGACTCCAAATCCGACTTCAGACCAGTGACAAGTGAAGTACCACAGGGTTCAGTCCTGGGTCCTCTCCTGTTTGGCATCTACTTCTCTGAAGTACAGGCTAACACAGAAGGTCTTTGGCTAATGAAGTTCGCAGATGACTGCAAACTAGGAGCCATAATCAAAACTCCTAACGATGTGGACATCCTACAAAAGGGCCTCACTGAGACAGATGCCTGGTGTCAAAGCCATGGCCTCAGGCTCAATGCCAAAAAGTGCATTGATTTTCCCCTTTGGTAAAAACTCTGTACCCATGAACTACAATATAGGTGGTAGTATACGTTACACCAAAAGTGTGATAAGAGACATTGGGACACAGGTGGACAGTAGTCTCTCCTTTGATAATCACATCGCCACAGTTGTCAGGAAATCCTTCTATGTGACACACCTCATCGCAAAAGGTTTCTCATACAGAAAAAAAGAGGTCATTGTTCCCCTCTACTCATCACTCATTAGACCCATTATAGAGTATAACACCCCTTTTGGTATCTACCATACAAGACATCTACAACAACTGGAAAGGCCGCAGAAATACCTCACAAAGAGGATTACCGGCCTCAAACAGATACCCTACACAGACCGTCTCAAAAAACTCCAGCTTTACTCAGTCGCATATCACCTACTCAGAGGTGATCTCTGCCTAACATACAAAGCTATGTCAAACCCAGAGCTGTTAGACATGCTCCACTTAAAGAAATCCCAATCCCTCTGAGCTACAAGCTCTAGGGACCTAAACCTTGTCACCACAATAAACAGAACATGTAGGAGGGATAGATTCCTGTCCCAGAGACTTCCCATACTCTGGAATAAACTACCTATCTATATCAAACAAAGCTCCTCATTAGCACTCTTCAAGAAAAATCTTGATGATTGGATGGGAAATAGGAAATTCACTCCGGGGATCACTTCTGTGGCTCTGCTTGACAGTGGCACAGGAAAATAATTTTCTTGGGTTTCAAAAGCCAGGGTACCTTTTTGGTTGGGCTTGTATAGGCCCCATGAACCTAAACAGCAGCTTGTTTAGCCAGGGGTTGAGGGTGATCTTGGAAAGTGCAGAAGTTATTTTTGTGATTCTAAGAAGGTTAATTTTTGCTACTTAAATTAATTTGGCTGCTCTGATTTGCATCAGTGCAAAGCAGGTCACTCTGTTCGCACCACTGATACTATCCTAGTAGTACTCCTCTAGCCCTTCAGTAGCATCCTTGTGTACCTGACCAGCTAGCAATCAAAGCAATGGATAATATGAAGGGTCAGCAAACCTGTTCCTGTTCCACTGTCAGACTCCTAGCACATGGTATTTTAAGTACAGTAAGGCTAGAACTTCTTATATTGAGAATAGTATAAAAAATATCACCAAAAAACTGAAAAGCACTAAAAGGACCAGTAAATCAGCACATGAACAGTGATTAGCTTTGGAACTGAATGATAACTACAAGTCCTTGTTTTTTTTTAATGGGGCCCCCACTCTGATCCTATTGTCATGCAAATATACCAGCAAATAAGTTCAAGTCAGACTTTACCACTCTTCAAGCACTACCCAGATCCTTTTTGCCCCTATCAACACTAAGGAACATATTCTTAGATATTATTAAATTTCGAAAACACATCCTCCATGGGTCCTGAAAATATTCTGAGGCACTTAGTAAATAGTGCCAAACATGCTCTCAGTGAAGCTCTTATTGAATTGTTTAACCTAAGCATAGTCAAAGATTGTGTTTCTGAATCATGTTACACAGCAGTGGTGATGCCCTCCTACAAGGTGCCATTACTATCAACCACAGAAACTTATAGATCAATTAGTGTTAAGAGTCTGATCTATAAAGCTATGGCGCATATTGTAACTGATATCAATTATGATTTCAAGAATTTCAATAGGCTTGATCCAAAACAATTCTCCTTTGTAAGCCCAAAGATTTTGGATTATGTCTATTAAATCTTGTTAACTTCTTCAAAAGGGTCACACAAAGGGGATTCAAAGGGGATCCAGTGTCTGTCAGCCTGGCACGACATGCTTGACAAGCCTCGTTGCTTCGCAAGAGAAGGCTTGCACCTTGTCACCCCTAGGCTTTCGAATACTGGCCAAGGCTCTTGCTGCCCCCATAGTGCCTTTTTTAGGCAAGGCTCAAAAGTCAAACCCACCTCCATAAACAGCACAAATAAAAAAATGAGGGTTATGCTACTCAATGCCAGGAGTTTAAATCTCAAAATGCACGCGCTCGAAGCACTCCTCAGTATGGAGAACATTGACATCTGTGCAGTAACTGAAACCTAGTTCAAGGCTCCATAGAGCACCCCAGCACTACTGGGCTACAACTCATACCACACATTTTGGCCACAGAACACGGACCGAAACACAAAAGGAGGGGGTGTATCCATATTCATCAAGGATACCTACACCTCCAGGGTAGTGGCGCAGCATGATACCTCTGAGATCATCCATGTGCAACTAACATCGGGCAAATCTGCAATGCAAATTGTGGCCTGCTACAGATCACCCTCCATGACCCAGGACCACCACTCCGCCTTTCTGGAGACACTGGAAAACATGAAGGTCCTACCGTACACCCTGATATTGGGCAATTTCAATTACCCTACCGTTAACTGGGAAAACTACTCAAGTACAAACTCCCAGGTCCAGCGCTTCCTGGAATTTATCAACTCAAATGCCCTGGATCAGCTGGTAAACTCCCCTACCAGAGGTGAAAACATTATGGACCTGGTCATCACCAACATGGGCGACAAGGTGTTCCGCACCGGAGGTCAACCCGTCACTGATTAGATCAGAACATAAACTAATCACTCTGGATGTCCACACCACACCACCACCTCCAACCAAGGAAACCACAGTGAAAATCTTTTCTATAGCAAACTTCACCTTACTTAAGACAGAGGTGGTAAGTTTCACAGCCCCCACACTAAAGGATAACAGCATCCAAGATGCAGGAAACTTTACAAATGCACTCTATGAGCACCTACAAGGATGCATGGATCATGCCATCCCTAGTAAAACCAAGACTCACTCCCCTAAGAGAAGGAAACCAGTCTGGTGGACCCCTGCCATAAACAGGCTATACAATAGAAGGAGGGAACTAGTTCAGAAAAAAAGCAAATCCCAAGAAGGAAAGACATCCCTGATCAGTATCAGTAAGAAACTAAGGTTCCCTCATAAAATCATCCAAGGCTAACTTCAGAAAAAAAAATAGCCAGGGATTCAAAAGATAACCACAAAGCCTTCTTTCGCTATGTCAAGAATCTAAATGGCAACTCACAGATATGCTCTGAGCTAGTGCAAAATAGCACAAACTATACTGAACCTACTGATATTGCCAACATCCTGGCAGATAGATTCAGTGCAAATTTCACCCCCCTCTCACTCCCAAAAGAGCCCACAACAATACCGGAAAAGTGCAGTGTCCTGGAAATCACAGGCGCACAGGTGAAAACAGCCCTTTGAAAAGCCAAAAGCACAGCATCAGTGGGGACAGATGGTGTCCCAGGCTGCGTCTTGCACAAACTACAGAACAAACTAACCCCCCCACCTAAACACACTGTTCAACCTCAGCCTCTCCACAGGCTACGTGCCCATAGAATGGCGCACAGCAACGGTTATTTCACCCCACAAAGGAGGGGCCACAACTGACCCTGGTAGCTATCACCCCATAAGCCTAATTAGCCTGGTCTGCAAGGCTATGGAGTGCATCATCATGGAATTCATTAACAAAGACATTGAGAACCTCCAAACACTTGACCTGATCCAGTTCAGCTTTGTTAAGGGCAGCTTTTTTAAGGGCCTACTAAACCTGGTTGACTTCTTCGAGACAGTCACCAAGGCCATAGATGAGGGGAAGGTGGTTCACACAGCCTACCTTGACCTCGCCAAGGCTTTTGACACCATTCCCCACTCAGGAATTATAGAAAAACTCACCAGCCTGAACATAAACCCCTACGTCATGAGATGGGTTGCCAACTGACTTACAGACAGAACTCACACGGTAAGAATAGCAGGCTCCAGGTCCGACTCTAAACTAGTTACAAGGTGTGTCTCACAAGGCTCGGTCCTGGGACCCCTACTGTTCAGCATATACTTCTCAGAAGTACAGGCAAACACAGGAGGACTATGGTTAACCAAGTTTGCCGATGACTGCAAACTGGGAGCCATAATTGACTCTCCAGCTGACATGGACATTCTCCAAAAGGGCCTTACTGAGACAGACACCTGGTGTCAAAGTCATGGTCTCAAGCTAAATGCCAAAAAATGCATAGTCATCCCATTTAGGAAAAACAAAACACCCATGAATTACCACATAGGTGGCAGCCCCCTTAATACAGAAGAGGTAATAAGAGATTTGGGGACCCAGGTAGATAGTAATCTCTCCTTTGGCAATCTTATTGCCAAAGTAGTTAGGAAATCCTTCTATGTAGCCCATCTAATTACTAAAGGTTCGCATCTAGAAATAAAGAGGTTATAGTGCCCCTCTACTCATCACTCATCAGACCCATCATAGAGCACAATGCCCCATTTGGGATGTACCTCATAAGACACTTCCAACAGCTAGAAAGACCACAAAAGTACCTCACCAAGAGGATTACTGGCCTCAAACATATGTCCCATGCAGCCCGACTGGAAAAACTGCTGCTGTACTCAGTGGCATATCGCTTACTCAGAGGTGATCTCTGCCTGACTTACAAAGCCATGTACAACTCAGAATTGATGGACATGCTCCACCTAAAAAAATCCAAGTCACTGTGAACCACTCATTCCAGTGAGCTAAACCTCGCCACAAGAATAAATAGAACATGCTGGAGGGATAAATTCCTGTCACAGAGACTCCCGATGCTTTGGAACAAAATTCCTAACTACATTAGGCAGAGCCCCTCACTAACACTCTTCAAGAGAAACCTTGACGAGTGGATGGGTAACAGAAAATACACCCCTGGGATCACTTCATTGGATCTTCTTGACAGAGGCTCAGTTAATTAATCAGTGGGGTGATGAAAGCTGACACACTCTGGCTAGGCTTATAAATGCCCTCAGGCAGATAGCCTAGTACCTACCTATGAACCTATGAACAAGATATTGACAGTGAGCATACTGTTCATACAGCTTATCTCAATCTGGTCAAGCATTCTATGCCATACCTCATACCAGAAATTTTAAGAAACTATCAGCCTTAAATAAATATCCTTATGTGGTAAAATTGATAGCCATTTGGCTGAAAAGACAGAACATCCATAATTTGTGTCCCAAACGTTGCTTCAAATAGTGCTAAGTTAACCAGTAGAATCCACCAGGAGTTTGTTCTTGTTCCTTTCCTGTTCATAATCTACTTCTCTGATCTAAAAACTGATGGTTAACCACATATGCAGACAACTGCAAACTGGGTATAGTTGTCAAAATCCCCTCCAATATCTGTACTCTTCATAAAGAGCTTAACCTAGTTAATACCTGTTGTACATATAATGGCTTAATTAGAACACTAAAAATTGCAGTACTGTTTCTTTCAGCAAACAACAATTACCCAAAACATACAGTACAGATAACAATCTCTTAGTAAATGAAAAGGTAATCGGGGCTCTAGGCACTTGGGTTGATAATTCCCTCTCAAGTCTGATATGCAAAGCTATGGAACGCATCATCATGGACCTAATAAACAAGGATATAGGGAACCTCCAAACTCTGGATCCCACACAGTTTGGTTTTGTGAAAGGTAGATCATGCCTGCTCAACCTGGTCGACTTCTTTGAGTCAGTTACCAGAGCTGTGGATGAAGGCATGGTGGTTCATACAGCCTACCTTGATCTGGCCAAGGCCTTTGATACCATTCCCCACTGAGGAATCATAGGAAAAACTCACTAAGCTAGGCATCAACCCCTATATCACTAGGTGGGTTGCAAACAGGCTCACAGATAGAATCCACAGTGTTAAAGTAGCTGACTCCAAGTCAGACTGTTGACCAGTCATGAGTGGAATCCCACAGGGTTCGGTCCTGGGTCCTGTCCTGTTTGGTATCTACTTCTCTGAAGTTCAGGCCAACAAGAAGGGACTGGCTGACAAAGTTCGCAGACAATTGCAAGTTGAGAGCCAGAATTAACTCCCCAAGTGATGCTGACATCCTACAGATAGGCCTTACTGAGACCAATGATTGGTGTCAGAACCATGGCCTTAAGCTCCATGCCAAAAAATGTGTCATCATCCCCTTTGGGAAAACCCAGTTCCCATGAATTACCACATCGATGGTAGTCCACTGAACTCAGAAGGCATCATAAGAGATCTGGGAACAAAGGCTGACAGCAACCTCTCTTTGACCACCATATTGCCACTGTGGTCAGAAAGTCCTTCTATGTGGCACATCTCATTACTAAGGGTTTTGCATCCAGGAAGAAAGAGATCATTGTCTCCTTCTACTCTTAACTCATTAGGCCAATCATCGAGTACAAAGCTTCATTTGACTTGTACCTCACTAGACACCTAAAACAACTAGAGAGGCTGCACAAATACCTCACAAAGATCTTAGGCTTTAAATGCTTTAAACACAATAAATAAATAAACACTTGTCCTATATGGACAAACTCATAAAACTCCAACTATTCTTTGTCTCATATTGCCTACTTAGAGGCGAGCTCTGCTTGACTTACAAAGCCATGTCTGACCCAGCTCTACATCTAAAGAAATCCCTGTTCCTCCACACAACATGCTCCAGAGACAGCAACCTCATAACCACACTCAGTAGAACAAGCTGGAGGGACATGTTCATAACCCAGAGACTGCCCATGTTATGGAATAAACATCCCATACATGTCAAGCAGAGCGCCTCACTGGTCCTCTTCAAGAGAAATCTTGATGAGTGGATGGGAAATAGAAAATTCACCCCAGGGAACACTCCCGTGGCTCTACTTGACAGAGGCACTGGGAACTAACGTCAGGTTTCACAATGCCAGGGTAATCCTATGGGCTAGGCTTGTAAAGGCTCCAGGGCCATTAGCCTAGTACACACCTATGAACGCCTATGAACATCACCTTCTGTCATGATTTAAAACCAGACTATTATGGATCTTGGAGATCTTTCATTATTTACTATACATTTATTTAATTCAGTAAACTTCCACCCAGGTTCTAACTTTAATTTTATTATCAAGGCTTTATAGAAAATAGTATAAGTACAGCTTCACATATAGTAAATAATGAAAGACCTCCAAGATCCATATTTGTCTGGTTTTAAATCATGACAGAGAATTGAGACTACCCTCATTAGGCCATCAAATTATCTGTTAGTGGAGAGAGGTCAAAGGATATTTTTAGTCTAGGTCATCCTTGATCTCTCCATGGCTTGTAATATGGTGGATCATGACATCCTGTGAAGCTAAGTGAGCGCTTGCTGTGATCTACGTTCTACAGTATTTGAACTGTTTGCCTCTTGTGTCTTGGAGCACTTTCAGTGGATGATGTAACAGTTTTAAAATACAGAATTTGTAAGTACAAATCCCGGATTAGCAACACTGAATATGTTATTAAAATTTAAAGATTAAACCAATGGCCTTCTCAAATATGTCATAAATTCTACCACTTAATATAACTTCAGATGGAATGCCTTGGAAGTTTAGCTATGAAAAGTGTAAATAATTATGAATTTCCTAAATATATTCATTGACCTTAACCTAAAGATCTTGAAACACCACAATGTCTACTAGGATAAACTGTCAACTAGGAACAGTTTACAGGCTGACAGATTACATATCCAAATAGGCTAAGAATAGAAAAATGCCTGCATTAGCATTGCCATGACCATTGTATATAACTATTATGTTGATTAAGCTACTACACTATGTTCAGCTAAACAAAGGGCAACATGAAATATTATTTGCATATTTTGCAATAAAATATCCCTGAAAAGCATATCAGTGACTCATCTGAAACTACTTCAATAGCCAGAGTTAGAAAGCTGAATAAAGATGCTACAGTTTTTATTGATCTGCAAAGCTGTCTATAAACCAAGCTGAGCATCTCTGTCTACCCTTGTAAAATGTAGTATGTGGTACAGACGCCAACATTCTTCCACGGTACATCTTATTTTTATATTAATGATGCAAAATAAGCAGGATGTACTCTTTACTATATCTGTTGCTAATACATGGAAATTGTACTCCTTCAGGCACACCCAAGCTTTATTTTACAACAAATAAGTGCTTTCATTTCAAATTAATGCTTTATTTCTTATTATAAGCTAGCTTTGGTGTCTAGAGGAAGGGCTGCTTTTGGCTCTGTAGTGCTCCGTAATATTCTTCCTTGAGGACCTCCCAAGATTTCGGGTAGCTGGGGACTCTGTCCCACAGGCTGCTGATCAAATGAAGTTAACTACTTCAGATATGAAAGTTATGTACTCACCATAATGTTCCATCTGAGTAGGTAACTTAATTTGTCAGCAAACGTCCCCCCCCTCCTTCCCCCTAACCTGAATAGTCATTTAGCTGAACTCGAGGTTTGGATGCTCGAGTTTTGTTTGTCTCTGAGTCAGGTTTTTTCTCAGGTTGTTAGTTTGTTTTGTTGTTTGTGCAGGTGGCAAACGTGATCTGAGGATTGGAAGGAGGTTGCAGGGTAGTATGGGGTAAGGGGGTGGAGTTTGGAGCTCAGATCTTTAGCTTGGTATGCTGCCGGCTCGGATCCGTATCAGATCCGTAACCCACAGGTTGCTGACAAATGAAGTTACCTACTCAGATGGAACATTATGGTGAGTACATAACTTCTATTTTCCTGCTTAGCAGGAGGAAATGAAGTCACTATTCATTTGTATTTTAAATGTAGTTGTGCTGACAATACACTGTTTCTGATGAAGTCTCTTAAAGTTAATTTGAGACGAAAGTGCTTATTTGTTGTTGTAAAAATAAAGCTTTTGTGTTCCTGAAGAAGAACAAGTTCATGTGGTATCTTGCTCTGCAGTTCCTGCACTTTGAAGTACTTGTTTACTGGTTTTGGGGTTGTTTTGCAAGTTTTGGATTACAGACATGGATGCAGAACAGGGTAATTCACCATTAATAGGTGACACACAGTTGAGCGTGAATTCTCAACAGAATGGGACTGTAATGATTTAACTGTGCTAATTCAGCAACTTATGAATCTCATGGACCGATTAGAGCAGTCGACTCTATCTCAGCTATTCATACATTCAACACCGAGCACTTCTACTAGCAATATTACATCAGATGCTTCTGGGACCCTAAACAACCAAGGAGAATGACAATTGTCAGCATTTACATCTTCTTTACCTTCTCTACAGCCAGATACTAGGCAGAATGAGGTAAATATGCATAATGCTTTTAATGCTACTAATGCTACTAATGATACAAACGCTAATACTATGAATACCCCCATGTTAGCTGAATGGCTTAGAAATTACTATAATACATTGCGAAATTCCCGATCCACTAATGTTACTTTCAGTGACCAACTTAATGACTTGGACCACTATTTACTCAAAATTAAGAAACTTCAGATGGACAATTTATTTTTCAAAGAATGTCTGAATCAAAGGACTGTACCTAAGGGTCTATGTATGTGGCACTATCCTATGGTATTGGTAGCAGGCTCTGACTTTCATAAAGATTTATTGGAACTTTTTGACAGATTTGGTTTTGAATATATGGGGATGGTAATAAAATACAATGAGAAACTGATTGAGACGTTAAATATAGAAGCTGCAGCACTTGATAAATTATACAGAACCCTATTTTTTCAAATAATAGATTTGATTATTGTCGAAGCTTTCATACTATTGCTGAACAAATGCTGAGCATCAAAAAGAGATGAAAAGGACTATGCTAACAATCTAGCTTACCCCCCACCCCCCCATCACAAGTATGGCAACATACTAGGAGGTGAACTGAATCTTATTCTAACGCTAACTATGAGAACAATGTCACTAATGATGCAAACTTATATGACGAAGATTTTTTAGATGAAGAACAGTACCCACCCCTCAGACGGTCAGAGCGGATAATGAATCAGCAAAGAATTTAACCACGACAAGTGACAGGCTGTTTCATCCCCCATCAATCTGGGAGAGGGAAAATGAACAACAGGGGGATCAACAGGAATACTAGGAGGGGGAGACAGAAACAGTAACTACAACATTAACAAGAAATTGTTACTTGTTACCATCTTTGAAAGGAAATTTTAACTCTGAAAATGACTTTAAAGTTTATAATTTTTCAGATATTACCTTTTCTGTAACCATATGTGACCTGTTAGCTAAGGATTCACATTTGTACCTGACCATCCTACTAATTTAGTGCATCCTCTTATGGATTTAAAACAACATATTCGAAAGCTTAACTTAAATATTATGTTTAAGAATGTTGAACAAATAAGGAACCCCTTCAGAATTTCTAGCACTTACAAACCCCCCGATACACCCTGTCTTGGCAACATTTGAAAGAGTTTGTGAGTTAGACCTTCGGAAACTCTGTAAAAATTCTAATAGAAGAAAAGTTAATAAGATCTTAAATTATAATGAAGAATTTGAACTAGAATTTCTGATGTATAATAAAGGGGTAAGAATAATGAAGCCAGACATAGGGGGTGGGGTTGTCATCATGAAAAAAATGGATTATAATAATAAGATGTTTGAGATATTGAATACTGAGATATACATAAAAATCACTTTAAACAAAATGAATGGAGCCTATAGAAAAATTAAGGGGTTTATACATGAGATGTTTATTGATGGCTTTATTTCTATTAATGAAATGCATTACCTTTTGGTTGAATTTCCATCTACCCCCGTTATTTTTGGGGCCTGCAAAATCCACAAAAATTTAAATCAACCACCTGTGAGACTGATTGTGGATGCTAGGGGCTCCATAACATATCCTACGGCAAAATATTTGGGCAAGGAGTTAAGTAAATATATATGGGATGAGCCTACAGTGTGCACTGACTCGTGGGATTTTTTTAAGAAAGGTTAATGAAATAGAATGTAAGGATGAATATTTATTTATTACAGTTGATGTAGTTAACCTATACAGTGTCATACCACATGAGTTGGGCATACAATAGTTCTGTGACTACTTGCTGTCTAAGAATGTAACACAAGAAAAAAATCAACTTGTATGAACAAATGCTTGAATTAATACTAAGAAACAATTTAATTTTATTTGAAGGTGTATATTTTCTCCAGAATGAAGGGGTGGCAATGGGCTCCTCTTGTGGGGGCCTATATGCCAATATTATCATGTTATAATGGGAGAAACAATATCTTAGTCAATCTCAGTTTCTCCCACACTTAAAACCTATGTCCGCTATTTGGATAATAAATTCATATTGTGGGAAGGCCCTAAGGGGTTGATACCTTCCTTTTTGGAGTTTATTAATATGACAACAGAATTTTTGAAATTCACATATATTATAGAAGAAAAGTAAATTCCTTATCTGGACATATTATTGAAGAAGGATAATGTTAATAAGAGATTCTTGGCAGAAATTTTTCGCAAAAATACATATTCCAATAGTTTCCTCCATTTTAGTAGCTGCCATCCTTTTAAGCAAAAGGGGCAGTGGTCAAGGGGCAATTTGCCAGGGCATCAAGGATGATTACGTTAGAGGAATCTTTTTTGGAAGAATGTAATTTACTCAAACAAATCTTTACTAAATGTGGCTATCCAAGTAATTTAATTGATGAATTGATGGATGAAGTAAAAACAAAAAGAGACAATGGCCATTTTTTACCTATTTTGAGGCCCAAGAGTACAGAAGAGCAACATAATAGGAATAGTCTGGAATTTGAAGTACCTGTACATACAGATATTGCTTCCAGTGGCATTGCAAATGATAACCCTAGTCAAATGATATCTTAGCAAAGTAGTTTCTTAACAACTTATAACAGGGATGCACCCATGGTAAAAAAATATTTAATTAAGAATTGGAACTTAATTAATAATGACAGAGAGATGAGCATGCACCCATCTGTGTTTATAGGAAGGGACACTCTCTACAGAATTTATTTGAACTTAAAAACAATAAACAGTATAAGGGCCACATGTATAAATGTGGGATGTGTAAATTTTGTAAGAACATTCTCGAAACTAATAATATAGAAATTAATGGGGTGAATATTAAGTTCAAAGAGAAATGCTGTTGTACATCTGAAAGAATGGTATATTGTGCCCTCTGCTCTAATTGCCCCTGTTTCTATGTGGGCAAAACAGAGCATAAGCTAAAGAGAAGAACTGGGGAACATCTGAGGAACATTCGAGACAAATATGAATTCAGTGCCTTAGCTAAACACATTTCAGCACATCCTGAGCATAGCTTCAAATTTATTGTGTTAGATACTGTAAAATTAATGGAGGGGGGGGGGGGGCTGGCCATGACAATGTGTCTATTAGTAGTTTATTAAAAATAAAGGCACTTGATAGACACTAGTAGATGAACTTTGTTTATTATTGTTTATATATATATATATATATATATATATATATATATATATATATTTATATATAAATATATATATATATATATATTTATATATAAATATATATATATATATATATATATATATAAAATATATATTTTTTTATAAAATTATCTTATAAAATTCATTTTAAATATATATACTGTTATCTATTACATATTTATACAGTTACATAGTAAGGTTTTATATACAGGTATTTATTCTATGGATTCATCTTAGAAATTCATGTTATGCCATGGTAGGGCTTTTTATGTCATATAGGAGTGTTATTAATTTATTTATTTATTGCTATTAAAATCTGTTTAGAAACTGGATATTATTATCATGCAGTATGAGAAAGTACAATTAGTTGTTATATGAATCATTAGGGTCCCTTTATGTAACTATTTAAATACTGACATATATTATGACAGTTTTTTTATGTGCTGCCACTTTAAAATTTTGGTTTCCTACTTAGCAGGAGGAAATGAAGTCACTATTCATTTGTATTTTAAATGTAGTTGTGCTGACAATACACTGTTTCTGATGAAGTCTCTTTTAAAGTTAATTTGAGACAACGTATTTGTTATTGTAAAATAAAGCTTTGGTGTTCCTGAAGGAGAACAATTTCGTATGGTACCTTGTTCTGCAGTTCCTAGCTGCAGTGGTGGTGCTGCGGTAGCGTTGTCGCCTCACAGTAAGACGTTGTCCTGTTCGATTCTCAGCTAAAGCGTCTTCTGTGTGGAGACATGCGTGAATGGGCATACCTTCGTTGAAGGTTGTGCGTCAGGCCTGGCAAGTCGGTACGTAAAAATCTGCTGCCAATCATTAGCGGACCGGAGTGCCACTGTGGCAACTCCTAACTGGGAAAAGCCGAAAGGTACAACAACAACCTTGCTCTGCAGTTCCTGCATTTTGAAGTACTTGTTTACTGGTGTTTGGGTTGTTTAATACATGGAAATTGCTGCCTCTCTGACTCTACTCCCTGTTATCAACCAGTGCATGCAAAATGGAGCTATGTGGGCAGTAGAGCTCATTTGAATGGTTTAAATGTGGTTTGTAATGTCAGTGTTTTGCCATTAGATTAGTAAACATCCCAGCTCATAAATGTATATAACCAATTTATAGACTGCTCTTAAATGCTACATAGCCCTTTTTTCTAACAAAACTAAGTTCCGGTGTATTTTACTGTATCACACTCATTATTTAAGTACCCACTGTAACTTTCCCCTACATAAATATTGCATTCCAATCTATTAGCTGACTATTGGCATATGGGATCTAATATTATTGTTCCATAAAATAATCCTTACTGTACACTTTCTAATGCTGCTAGCCAATAACTAATAATGTACACTCTGTAATGCTGCTAGCCAATAACTAATAACCTGGTTAGATAAATGATTATTAAAGTACAGTGCTTTTAATACTGGGGAGCTGAGTGCAGGATGAAATTCCTCATGCTATTATCAATTTGAGTTATTTGCATCTATATAAGTTCATGTAACAATGTAAAGTAATCCTAATTTACCATATCAATTCCATAATGATGTGTATCAGCTTTATATGCTGCAAAGGGGGCCAAGTGGTATAGTCCACTCATACATACATACATACATACATACATACAGATATACATACAAAAATACTGCTAATATTACTACATATAAATATTATATTGCCTTGCTGATATAAGTAATAGGTCATTTATAAATCATTAAATACATTATAATTTTTACTCAAAATAATAACTTAATACTGGTTCCAGTTAAAAGATTCACGAGCTGCTGTTTGATATGTAACAAAGTAGCTTAGCTGATGGTGTTGTTATCCTTAAATTCTTCAAAGAAACATGCTATATTTTACTTCCATTATTAACACTTTGTGTTATTTTGTTATTGTGTTATTACTTTTGTTTAATGCAATTTTTGCTAAATGTTTGAGACTTTGTCTCCAGGTTTCCTTTGCAAATGGGCTAGCCTATGCCCAATAGGTCTATTCTACTGAATACACAGATAATAAATACCATAAAAAGTTAAAACCACATTGGTAGCTAAAGTTTTTGTTGCTGGCTCAGTAATGACCATACATTTAGGCCTATTTGACTTGTACTTTGTTATCTTTTAGAACACTGCATGACAGACTACTAGTGACCATTTGAGTGCAGAATGGCATCTGTTATGGTGCTGTCAAACTTTTATCTATTCTGACTTCTTTTATTTACATGCTTTATACTATATAAGAACAATAAGGCTTTATGATGGCAGCTGTGACTCAAGCAAGCACCATATTCTTACTATAGGCAACAGAACTCATTTTAAATTCAGTGGGTTAATCCAGGGAACAGACAGTCAGGGAGCTACATGAGAATTTTGAGATTTTTTTATAAACATTTTCTTCATTTCTAACAGCAATGCAACAGGTAAAGGTGGGTACTAATATGGATCTGTATGATGTAGAAGTGAGCCATGCTTCAATGAGTGGGGAACTAGAACTAAGAGGTTGAAATAATTTTGTAGTGGATGGATCACTTCAGATTTTGTCTTGAGGCTAATGCAATATCAACATCAAGCAGGTCAACAGTCACATGATCCTCCAATGCTATAACAATTGTATCACCAACATTTATCTGACCAATAGATAAGCATCAACACCTCCATTTTGCCACACTCTGACTATTATTACTTTCTTCTTTGGCACACAGAGAAATAAGGCAGTTAGCCATGTGCTTTTTTACTATGAGAGTCGCTGACTAGCTGTCCTTTTTCCTTTTCCCTTCTGCTTATTTTAATTGAACATAACAATAATGAGTACTACTTGACTTCCTCTATGCAAACAAATCCCATTCCATTGATTTTGGTCATCTAATTGCCCTGATTCTTATTGTGGGGATGTGTCATTAGGCAGCGCTTTTATACTTTCAACTCAGCCACAGTGGCCATTATGAAGCTTTATTTTCTCTTCCCTAAACCAGCCAGTGAGTATAACTTACCTCTTGCATTTTTTGTGAGACTGTATTAGTAATGAACATTTCTCACAACTGAATCTAGGCTTGCAGTGGATCTAAATAGTAGCAATCATGGTTAAAATGTGTTGTGACTAAAATAAGAACATATATGGCAGCTGGTGAACAGAAATTAAGACTGTTATATTTTGGTATTGGAGAACAATATCTGTCAAAGCTCCATATATTTGCAGATGATATTCTTCTTACTATTGATGATGTTGAATCTTTTTTATCAAGTTTAAAAAGTACTTTAAATTATTTTCAAAGTGTATCTGGACTAAAATTCAATCAAGATAAAACAAATAAATAAAGATTTCAATAATTTTGAATAACTGTTATGGTGACTTCGACTAGAGTGATAATCAGATTAAATATTTAAGGGTTATTCTTGCAAATAATTTAAACAAAATTTTAGATGTTATTAATAAGATTCTGGAATATATTAAGCAGTTAAATGACAAATGGAATAAATTATTTTTCTCATGGATAATAATCTGACTCTGATTAACATGGTTATTTTACCTAAAATATTGTAAATCATTCAAACTATTTCTCCATGTCCCTCTAAAAAGCATTTTAAACAATTTAATAATATTTGTTTGAAATTTATGTAGCACTCTATTAAACCCAAGATAGCATTGGCTCTCCATATCAGAGATCAGAAAAGTGAGGTTATTCATTTTTCAGATCCAGAACTCTACACAGCTGCTTTTATTATTATTATTATTATTATTATTATTATTATTATTATCAAGACTGTAGCTTTGTGGATGAATTCGAATTATTTAGGTAATTGGTAGAAATTACATTAAACTATTTAGTTAAAAGTTAATATAAATATTATGCTACATCACAACCACATTTTGATGAGCATGTGTTGGTCACTGAAGTAGTGTTTCATTAAACCTAAGAACAAGCCAGCTGACTCTTATTCTATGAACTAAATTTTGAAACTTATTTTTTTTTTTGCAAACTGTGCTTTATATTTTGAAGCTACAGTTTGAGGATAAAGAGGGGTTAGTAGTTTTTTTTGTTCATGTTTGTTTATTTATTTATTTATTTACTTATTTGACATGCCAGTTTTTAAGGTAGCATTTGTATTTTCTAACCCTACAATAAAGATTTTTGTTTTTGTTTTAATGTTTTTATGCCAATCTAAAATGCAGAAACCACGTTGTTCCTTGCTACCTCTAGACCCTAGCATTTTTAAAGACAATCAAACTTATTTAGTATATATTTTTTATCATGCTTGGTATATTTTTTCAATTGTTTATAAACCTGTAAGATTTTTCTGCTTACCTAGTATGCATGAAACAATCTTGTGGTTTTTGGGAGGTATTGTTTTTGATTTACCTCCTTTTATGCTTATCAATACAATTAAACAATTACACAAAAGGGAGAGAATGTAAGGAGACATTGACCCTTAAAATTAAAAAAAGCATATACAGACAAGGGTTTTTAACATTTATTGAACATCAGCTTAATCTGCCATGGCTATAATTTTTTACTTGCTAGTTTTTTCTAACTAGTCACACTGTCCTGCAAAAATCAACAGCAATACTGTTGCCATTATCTTATATGCATGTGCAAAAAAATTAAAAACTGTATGTCTTGTAAAAAAATGATTAAAAAAAATGTAAAGATTATCTCTCGTCTTTCTCTTTTTCTCTTTTATTTATGGCTTTTTTAAGGAACCACAGAGGAAACTCTGACCCTATGCAACCTACATAAGCCCAAGAGATGCACTAAATTAGTTGTTAATTAATAAATTATTTATATTATTACAACTATTAATAGCTGCCAAAAAGAAATTACAGTCTACCTAACAGAATTCTTTTTATATCTACATGTATTATAAATTTTACGTTTAGCCTTAAAGAAAATTTTGGCAGGCAGTCCTGTGAATTCAAAATTGTGAATTTTGATTTTTAGATGTAATATGCATCTTTCTTTGCTTTTTTTGGGGGGGGGGCATCAGGGTGCTAAAGAAATTTAAGGAATTTGCCTTTATTTGAGTCAGCATTTTTTCACCAATACCGTTGAAAGAAACAAATATACAAAACAGTCACTTATCAATGCAGGAAACATACATTTATTTATCCTTTTTTGAAAGGAAGGATCAAATGCCAGATAGAGAGACTTGTATTTTATTTGACCCTAGGATGGACACTACTGGGATTTAAAAACAGACCATTTCATAAGGTTTTGAGAGCATGTTGTCAATTTCTTATCTATCCATTAGACACTAAAGTTTTAATTACTATAATTGTATAATTATTGATAAGTTCTGATTATACCTCTCAACTGTTCCTGATTTTGACTCAAATTTTAATTTTGTCTCTCTTAATCCTGCCTAAAACTGGTGACTTTTAGAGACATGGTGGTAAGTTACATTTAATAAATAATGAAAATAATTACATTTTTAAACTTCTTTTACTTTAGAAAATGTATATTAATCCACATTATTTTATTCTGTTAACATCTTAAATTAACAGTACTAATATTTTAAAAAGTGTCCCTGATTATTTCTGGATTTGTCCCTCATTCTGTTGAGATGTCCCTATTTAGTTGAGAGCTATGGTTCTGATAAATAGGTTTGGAACCATTTTTGGAGGGTACAATTTAAGGATGGACAATTTTTTCTATCAAATAAGAAAAATAAAAACAAGGAATTTCATAATTTTTGGTAACATTTTTAATAAACATTGCAATATGAAGTACATTTTTTATACTTAAAGTGCAGAACAACCTCCTGTGATATCAGTGACTATGATTTTGTTAAACCATCAAAACAACAAAAACATGTACAGTACGTTTTTTAGTTAATAACGCAGATATATAACAATGGATACAAATGGATGACAAATCCTAAACACTAGCACTACTACTAGTCCTGCTGGAGGAGAGGGGCTTGGATGCATTCAGTCTTTGTAGGAGGGAATTTTCATAAGAAATAGTGTTTCTATCTTAGTTATAATTAAAGCCCATGTCAGAGTGCATCCTTTGATTATTTTGAACAAATTGAATTAAGAATTGTAGTGCTTTCCAGTCATGTCTGGACTGTGTAATCTAATAATTCATTCTGTCATCCTAGGTTCATATATTCATAATAGAATATTAATCAGGCAGGGCAGTTGTAACTTAACCTCAAGATCCAATTTTGTCAGTATCCTACAGCATGAATAACTACTACCTAATTGTGTTCCCTTTCAGTGAGGACATGAAGGGCCAGACCAGGGGGTAAATTTATGATTTCTCATCAGTTCATCCAGGCTGCTCTTGAAGAGGATCCATGAGTTATTTTGCTTTACATCATGTATTCCATAAAAGAGGTATTCTTCAAGGGTGACATCTATCTTACCAGCAGATCTGAGTTATGCTGCAGTAGTGGTTTAGTTACTTTGCTCAAAAGTTTAGGGTTTAGGGTGTTGTTGGTTTTGCACATGTCAGAGGTCACATATGACTGGGTCCTTCAGGGCTTTGTAGAGACAGGCAGATGTCCCCCTTCAAGAGTCTGTAGGAAATAGACAGAAAACATGCTTTATGGTGGTCTTTGTAGCAAAGAAAGAAATGCCCTTGATTCTCTTCAAGAGTAAGGGCTGTAGTCCTTTGAGTAAAGTCATGTGTTTAGACAAGTACATTCCAAAAGGGCATTATATTACATTATGGGTCTGATGAACGAGGAGTAGAGAGAGAGAGAGATGATAACTTCCTGGTAATCAATCTGCTTGGATTGAAGGATTTCCTAATGACAGTGGATACATGGTAATCAAAGGATAGCTCATTGCCAATGAAAGCACTCAGGTACCTAATAACTGTGTCAATTTTCAAGGGGGTGTCATCTATGTGGTACATGCATATGTGCCCATGTTTTCCAAAAGACACAATGCTATCTTTCTTGGAATTTAGCGTAATGCAATGGCCCAAACACCACTTGTTAGTATTTGTTAGGCACAGGAGAATATGGAAGCCAGCTGGACAGCTTATGAACATATTTGCAGTCTTCTGCAAGCCTGGTCAGCCACATGTTCTTAACATCAACTTTGACTAGTTCTAAGAAGTCCACCAAGTTTAGGAGACAGGATTTACATTTAATGAACCCAAACTAGTTTAGTTCAAGTGAGTGTAGACTGCTGATATCCTTGTTCATTCAGTCTATACTTATGTACTCCATTGCTTTACAGATAAGGCTGGTGAGGCCTATAAGTCTACAGTTGCCATGGTCAGTGCTGAGACTGCCTTATAGAGTGGGATGCCTACACTAGCTCTCCAGACCTCAGGTAAAATTTCAGTGGAGAGGCTGAGACTGAATAAGTTCAGTATCAAGTCTATAAGGCTGTTATTGGTGCTGACAAGAAAGCAGCCTGGCCCAGTGTCTGGATCCAAAGAGCTAGTACTTTTGGCCTTGAAGAGAGCCCTCAGGACTTGATCCAAAGTGACTGGGGGGTGGGCATACTAATACATGGGGGAAGGTTTAGGGGAGATAAGGGTAGAAAGTGTAGACAAATGTATCCACTAGTATGTGGCTACATCGTATGAGAATGAGTATGCACTGTTGTCATGTATTGGCTCAGTCCATTGCTGGGTAGTGCTTCTGTTTCTTACATGACTGATGTCTTTGTGATTGTTCTTGGCAGCAGTGTCAATTTTTAATCCATACTTACATTTGGAGGATTTGATTTTGCTTCTGAACTCTTTGTTAATTTTTTTGAGTTCACTTTTAGAGATTGGAGTATTAAGCTTGTTCATATGGGCAATACGTTTCTTCCTTTTATTGCTTAGTTTATTTTTGCTTAGGTTTCACCATAGTGGTTTATTCCTGTGCTTGGTATTGCATTTGTGTTTGAGGGGGACTGATGTTTCAATGCAGGCTTTTAGGCATAGAAACTATTCAGAAATGTAGCAGTGTGTGAGATAGGGTCATTGAGGGGAGGGTGTGCTTAAATTTCATCAGGTTATTAATTATTTGCAATACACTTGACTAAGATAAGTCTCTAAAGACAGACATATTTGACGGTAAATTAGGTTTTAGCCACATAATGAATATTACTAAACAGTTGTCGCATATGACTACTGTATAGAGCATAGTGGAGTTATTTTGGTGAGGACTGGATCTAATATTTTGATCCTCTAGTTAGCATATGAACTAGCTGGTCTAAAAAGCTAGCATTTATGAAGTCTAGAAGTGTTGTGCATAGTTATTTGTGGTAGTGTTTATTTTACAGTTAATGGAAGGTTAGTTTAAATCCTCCAGGAGAACAGTTTTACATTCAATGTAGAGGGAATCCAGTTTGTTTAGATACGTCTCATGGACTTGACATGGAGGGGGTACTATAATTGGCTATAATGTGGTACAAATATTTATTGACAATAAGTAAGCTAGGGAGGAATTTAAGGTCATTGTTCTTGCCTTTTCCAATAGCATTCTTTTTTGGCAGAGGGACTGACAGAGTTGTAGGCAATGAAACCCAGCAGTGTGAGGATGCTATCAATTCACTGAAACTATGCTTCAATAACTATGAAAATATCAATATTTTCAAGGGTCAGCAAGGCCTTTACGGAGTGTCACTTCTTATTTAGTCTTAGTTCTGTTTGACTATGTCAATAGTTTAAGGAGACAAGCCGTGCCTAAAAAAGCCACTATGTGGTTAATAAAGTTTTGGCCAATATATGAATTCTATGAGGAGAGAGGTGCATGCCATTCATAGCAGGTAGGGGTGTCTGTTCCCTCATCCCAGGCTAAACCCCCTTTAGAATAACATCAACAATTAGGCAGATACTTTAAATTCAATTCTTTTTATTTGTAATCTGGCATCATTCTTGGTGGTGGTAAGATACTCGTCAAGATTAGTCTCATACCAATCTCAGATGCAAATTCTGAGATCTCCATCATGTCCCTCTTCCTATAATCCAAGAAGGTGTGTATCAGGTGGTTCACTTCTATGTGCACAATGACCAAGTCATATCTGTACCTTTGGTGAAGAAACATGAAGTCCTCTGATTTTGTTAAATATTCTTGGCACTTACGAAACACCTCACCCTACAATGGTTATACTGAATGAATTAATTCTACCAGAATTCCCCGATTCAGATAGTTTTGTTACTGTCCCCCACCCTCAGTCAAGCAGACATGCACAAATATGTTGCTCATGCTAAAGCATTCTGCATTCAGTAATCCTCTTGTGGATTTCATGTCATGATTATTCCTGCCGGGAATCCTTTTGGTAATTTCTGTCTCTATTAATGTTGAATATAGCAGCATGCAGGAGAGCCTTGCCTTTTACTGTATATTCGACTGAATGTGCAGTCAGTGATATTGTAATTTATGTTTTGAGAATATACACACATACACACCCACACACACACACACACACACACACACACACACACACACACACACACACACACACATATATATAAGTTTGATATGCTACTACTGACTGTGAAATGTACTGTTGTTGTTGCGTCTTTCGGCTTTTCCCAGTTAGGGGTCGCCACAGCGGAACTCCGATCCGCTAATGATTGGCAGTTGATTTTTACGTGCCGAGTTACCAGCCCTGATGCACAACCTTCAACGAAGGTACGTCCATTCACATATATCTCCACGCAGTACATGTGTGTATTTAATCAATCATGTATTTTGCATATTTTAAATGTGTTGATGTATGTGGAGCTTTTCTCCCCAGACCTCTGCTGAAAATGTTTTTTTTATGCCCAATCGGACTTTCTCGGTAAAAAAAATGCATATGTATGTATGTGTATATATATATATATATATATATATATATATATATATATATATATATATATATATATATATATTTATATATATATATATATATATATATATATATATATATACCTACATGCACACACATATAGCTGGATAGACAGATAGCTCAGGGATGAACTTGTTCACACATTAAGGTGCAAAGAAGGGCATAACCAAGAAAAAAATAACTCACCAAAAATGAGGGTCTTCTTCTTCTTTCGGCTGCTCCCATTAGGGGTTGCCACAGTGGATCATCTGTTTCCATTTCTTCCTGTCCTCTGCATCTTGCTCTGTCACACCAACTGCCTGCATGTCCTCTCTCACCACATCCATAAACCCTATCTTAGGTCTCCCTCTTTTCCTGTTACTTGGCAGCTTCATCCTTAGCATCTTTTTTCCCAATATACTCAGCATCCTTCCTCAGCACATGTCCAAACTAATGTAATCTTGCCTCACTGACTTTGTCTCCAAACCTTCCAACCTGGGCTGACCCTCTAATATACTTATTCCTAATTCTGTCCACCCTCATCACACCCAGTGCAAATCTTAACATCTTTAACTCTGCCACGTCCAGCTCTGACACCTGCCTTTTTGTCAATGCCACTGTCTCCAACCCATATAACACAGCTGGTCTTACTACCCTCTTGTAGACCTTCCCTTTCACTCTTACTGATACTCATCTGTCACAAATCACTCCTGACACTCTTCTCCACCCACCCCACCCTGCCTGTACTCTCTTCTTCACCTCTCTTCCATACTCACTATCACTCTGTACTGTTGATCCCAAGTATTTAAACTCATCCTCCTTCATCACCTCTACTCCCTGCATCCTCACCATTCCTCTATCCTCCCTCTCATTCACACACATATATTCTGTCTTAGTCCTGTTGACCCTCATTCCACTTCTCTCTAGAGCATATCTCCACCTCTCCAGGGTCTCCTCCACCTGTTCCCTACTCTCACTACAGATCACAATGTCATCTGCAAACATCATAGTCCATGGGGACTCCTGTCTGATCTTGTCTGTCAACCTGTCCATCACCATTGCAAATATGAAATGGTTAAAATACCACTCCTTTAATAAGACATCAATAAAAAATAAAGCATAAAAATATCGAGCACTTTCATCCCGAATAAACTGGAGACTTCATCAGAATACAAAATACTACTATCCATACTCACTTAAATACTACTTCCATCCCCGTAAATTGAAACAAATTAATCAATAAAATAGTTAAACAAAGTACATAATTTTATAAGTATAACCAAGTATTACAAAGAGATAAGTATATACGCACATAATGTATAAATTAACCCTATGCCTTCCATGAATTACCTATAGCAAAAAACAGAAGTTTGGTTAAGGGGCAAACGATTCATGTGGTCAGGATGACTTCTCACTATGAGAATGGTTGGGATGACTTGTTAGCTCTTGGAAATATGTTTTGTGCTAGGGATTACTTTAAGAGCTTAGTGGATGGCATCACTGAAGAAGTTTATAAAGAGTGGGATGGTAGATATAAGCCACTGTTAGGTATTCGTTTAGATTACAATAAGGATATTCCTGAAACACCATTATATGAGAAAGCTTATGTCATTCAGTATAATCAATAATCTAAAGAGATTAAAGATGCTATTAGAAAAAAAATGGTATATTTTCAAGGCAAACCTAGATATTTATAAAAATAGTAGGAATTGAACCATTGTTTATTACAAAAACTGCTGATAGCTTTAAGAGACTTTTAGAGAATAAACCTAACAATTTTAAGTGGAATAAGGGTACGGTTGCCTGTGGTTGTTGTAGACAATGTTCCTTTATTATTAAAGAAACTAAATTTATTTTAGATAACTTAATGAAAACAAACATTGTTTTTCTGATGGGTAATTGTAACACTAGTACAATCATTTATTTGGCTAAATGTGAAAGCTGCACAAGCTATTATATTGGAAAAATGGAACGTGCATTAAAAACAAATTTACGAACATGTATATGATAATAATGGGAAGGAAAATAATGCACTATATAAACATTCTCTTGTGTGCAGGAATTTTATGAAATTTGTGTTTGGGATAATTAATCAGATTAATGTGGACCTTTGAGGGGGTAACTGGAAGAATGTATTAAGTAGTAAAGAACTTCAGTGGCAGTTTAGGGTGGCTGCAATGTTTCCACCAGGTTTGAATGATTCTATATCCATTGTGCCAGTATTAAAAACAAAGGCTAATAAATTATAGGTACAAGCATAGGTAAGGGAAAAGATAGTTTGATAAATAATATGTATTATCTGTTAAGGAAAAGCAGTTTTTTTTTTTTTTAAAATAAAAATTTTAACACTTGGTAGTTGGAGGGTGAAACAGTGCAAACATATTTTAATTCAGTCACATACTGTTCATTTATACCGAATCTCAGACGTTTGACTTAACTAAAGAATTATTGTTTGCTGTATGGAGACACTACGTCAATCATTTTGTGTGGTATGTCTTTGCTACCTAAATGTACCACTGTTTTCATTCACTTGTTGTGTCTTTCAGCTTTTCCCGGTTAGGGGTCGCCACAGTGGAACTCCGGTCCACTAATGATTGGTAGTTGATTTTTACGTGCTGTGTTACCAGCCCTGATGCACAACCTTCAACGAAGGTACGCCCATTCACGCATGTCTCCACGCAGAAGACGCTCACTATGCTTATGTAATGCATAATAAGCTGTTTCTGTAAATGTAACCCAGCACAGAAGTAAAAGTGTGACTTCTACTTGTCTAATCCAGAAGCAATGCATCTATGATTTTTCCAGGGGAGCAAAATCCCCTGCATCTTTCCATAGGGAGTTTTGCCCCAGCACCCAACTCTGCTTTAATATTCTAACTATAAGATCAGAAACCTTGAAGAATGGAAGTGTTTTTTGCAGCAAAGCAGGTGGTTCTGTTTGCCCTTCTGTTGAGTAGGTTTTATGTTAATGTTAGAATGTAATATTG